>NW_021632861.1:0-79039 GCF_004799145.2 Neltuma alba | reverse complement strand
AAACCTTCACGTATTTTCTGAACGGATCACTTCGTTGACAGAAGGCATTTGGATATTATTGTGAATGTCACTATTTTTTCCGATAACATGTATGAATATTACTGTTACCATTATTACTATAATTGTTATGGACAACAAAGTAGTGCCTAACTTCCTGAATATTTGTTATGGAAATAAAGATATTTGCTTCTCTATACGCCTGTGACAGTCCTTGAATAACCTCGACAAAGATGAAATTTTATGTATAAGCAACTGCTTGCTTATTATTGTACTAAAAAAATAATTAGCGCACCATCGGTTGATAAAGAAGTTTGCAGTCTAAGTGATTTTATGGAACATTACATCTGCTGTCCGCTCGCAGTTGTTGAATTGCTTGTTTGGGTTTGGTTGTTTTCAATGTGAAACCAATTACATTAATATTGAGTTGTCAAAAAGAAATTTGGTTGCGATTGGAACTTCTGTGAAACTTTCTGCGTCACTGTTGTACTTTGTTGTTATCAGTGTCCGAGAATGTGCTATTGGCTTTGCCTTGACACTGCATGATACAGAGCTCATGTCATAAGATTGATCATTTTCATTAAAATTTGTTGAGTGTAATTGAATATTTAGCTGAATTCTGTTTATTCAAGCGAGAAGGAAATTATTGGTATCATGACCATTTATATGACCACCCTTTTGGGTTTTCCCCACATGGGTAATTACTGATACAGACGGCCCTCACACAAAGTTCTGAGAAAGCTGTTATTTGATCGTAAAACTAATTTCTTTTAATTATGTATTATGCAACAACCGTAATCTCCTTAAACAGTTTTATTCTTCATACATCTGGTTAACATTGGGACTTCTTGCTTTTCATGTTGTTTAATTTGCCGCAGCCTAGAGACATGTGTTATGTTGCAGCTCCTGGATTGACGGAATTGAGTTACAGTGGATATCAACCACATGCTTATTCTTGGGATGATTACCCGCCACTGAAAGATATCTTGGGTGCAGTATGACTCATGAAAATTTTCTGTTCTAAGTGCTGTTAATATTTTGATAAATTTGGTAGGCTTCGTTAACAGCACTTAATACCTCCCTTATTTCTGAAGGTCCATAAGGCTCTTCCCGGAGTAGTTTTAATAGCATACTCTTAAATAGGTACAAAGGCGGTAATGACTATGTGGGTTGGCATGCTGATGATGAGAAGCTATATGGACCAGCCCCTGAAATTGCTTCACTGTCTTTTGGATGTGAACGTGAGTTCATTTTGAAGAGGAAACCAAGTAAAAGATCTAATGGTTTGTATTTCTGTCTTAGTGAATTTAATTTAGCATTGCAGTTCCACATTGATTTTGTACTTTTCTATTTCTGTCTTCTGAATGATTAGGATGATCTAAGGCTTGCTTGATCCTGTTATGAGAATCTGTTCCCTCATCTGTGTTTTGCTCACACTTTCTTAAATAAAATTTCAAACTTATTTGATTATTTACATTGTTTTTAATTCATAATGGTATTTCATTTATTTATTTTAATATTATAAATTATCATTTGAATGAAAACGAATCGAGTATTGAGTTTGAGATTTTCAAACCACATTGCATTACCCTAACAGAATCAAACAGACCCCTAAAATCCAGTTTTATATTTCTGGGTTGAAAGGTCCCTCTATCATATTGACACACAGTCCTTCAACTTTAGTCGTGTTTGATTATATATATTTTGCGTTTTTGTATACCTGGATAATGAAGTACATTGTCTGTGTAACACAAAGCCAGAATTGTTCCCAGAAGGAAAAATAATATTTTGGTTTGGATGTGTAGATGGAAGCGGTGAACCTTCGAAGAAGCGATTAAAGAAGAACAATCATGCTGATCAACATACATTTACACTCAAGCATGGATCACTTCTGGTGATGAGAGGTTATACACAACGGGATTGGCTCCATTCTGTGCCTAAGCGAGCAAAAGCTGAAGCTACGCGCATCAATCTCACATTTAGGCGTGTTTTATGACTGGCTCTGAAATGTTTTTAGGAAATGCTTTGGATTACATCTTTTTTGAAGCGATCCTGTTTAGGATTTTGTTGCCTCGAGCACTTCGAATTTTAACTGTGGCAAACTCCATGTAATTGATGGCATGAATCCTACTGCTCTCTCTAGATATAAATATACTACGTCCTTGATATAAAAGCTCATATCCTGAAGATAAAAAGTCAATCTATTTTATTTTTTCATATTTATCTATTTTTTATTAAGGCAGTTTTTATAATAATAATAGTTTTAGCCAATACACTTAATGGACAATAATATTTTAGAAAAGTTAACACTTATTTATTACAAATAACTAATTTAACTAATTTTTTAATCTATTCAAATAGTTAACTAGTTTTTATATTAAAGATTAGAAACAGTAGTTTGATTTGATCTACAACGAACTTGCTTTAAAACATACATTCTAAGAAGTATTTTGATCCAAATGTTACCATTAATCGACCGCCCTACTTCAATATTTTATATCATTATTTTTACAAAAGAAAATTTAGATTTTCTAAAATTTATTTTTCTCTATTTTGATTCTAATGAGCTATAAAAAATTTTTTTTTTGACCAGCGAGCTATAAAATTATATACATGTATATATGTCTGTCTGCTAATTACTAATTTAAATGATTGATTATATTTAACGGACTTATTAAGTTGATTCACGGTAAAGATCACCAAGTAATATCATTTGACACTAAGTGTAAGACTAGGAGCTTATTGGATTTCGAGTTAGGAAAAAAAAAGAAAAAAGCGCAATTTGACAAGGTATGGTACAAAGCGCCTGGGCCTGATGGATTTAGTGGGAGATTTTATCAGAGTTCCTGAGAGACGGTGAAGGAAGAAATTTGGTTGATGGTCAGGGACTTCTTTGAAGGAAAAGGTGATATTACTGTCATTAACGAAACCAATGTGACATTGATTCCAAAAGTAGACAGACCTGAGGATGTGAATCAGTTTAGACCTATTGGTATGCAACTTTGTCTATAAGGTAATCTCTAAGGTGCTGGCAAATAGGCTCAAGTCGTTTCTATCCAACTGCATTTCAAGAAACCAGGGAGCTTTTGTCCTAGGCAGATTAATTCATGATAATGTAATTATTGCTCATGAGGTATTTCACTTCTTGAGGAGAAGGAGGAATGGTGTGAGATGTGATTTTGCTTTGAAAATGGATATGAGCAAGGCTTATGATGGGCTGGAATGGGATTTTGTGGAAGCTACCCTTCTCAAATTCGGTTTTTGTAGGAAGTGGATTAATCTGGTTATGAAATGCATATCTTCAGTTAAACTCAACCTATGTCTTTCTGGTAGGAGAGTGGCAGAGATCAGTCCAGGAAGAGGCTTAAGGCAAGGAGACCCCCTTTCCCCATATGTTTTCATCCTGGTTGTTGATGTTCTGTCGAGTATGATCAGGAAGAATGTGGAGATGGGTCTCTTAAGAGGTATTAAACTGTCAAACTCTTGCCCCATGCTGACACATAGTTTCTTTGCTGATGATGTACTATTCTTCATGGATGCTAAGGAATGTTATTGTAAGAAGTTAGCTCAGATTCTGGAAGATTATTGTTCTGTATCTGGACAGCAGGCAAATTTTGCTAAATCTGGAGTAGTTTTCTCAAAAAATACTCCTGGAGAAGTAAGGAGAAGAGTTTGCAATATTTTGAAGATTGAGGACATAGAAGAGCCGGGCAAGTACTTAGGAATTCCTAATGTATGGGAAAAACCAAAGAATCAGGCCCTTGCTTATATTAAGGATAGAGTTGGTAGGAAAATCAAAGGGTGAGCAGTAAATTGTTGAGCCAGGCTGGAAGAGAAGTACTTATAAAATCAGTAATCAATGCTGTGCCTATGTATCCTATGTATTGCTTCAAGTTTCCCAAACAGACCTGCAGAGATCTGGACAGAATGATAGCGAATTTTTGGTGGAATGAGGGGAAAGAGGGAAGGAAGATCCATTGGAAGGCATGGAGCTCTATGACCAGATCTAAGAAGGATGGAGGAATGGGATTCAGGGACTTTGAAGCAATGAATGATGCTTTATTGGCTAAAACAGCTTGGAGATTGATGAACAATGAAGAGGAAATGTGGGTAAAGGTGCTGAAGGGAGTTTATTACCCTAATACTCCATTTATGAATGCCAAAATAGGCCATAAAGCATCTTGGCTATGGTCCAGCATTCTGGATGGTAGAAATTTGCTGAAGGAGAATACTTTCTGGAAAGTTGGTGATGGGAAAAGGGTAAATGTGTGGTTTGATAGATGGATACTAGAGATGAAGAGAAGGTTAGCTGATATAGTGAATGTCCCGGAAGAAGCAAAAAAGTGGATCGTTTCTGATTTGATAATAGATGGCAGGTGGAATATGAGTAATCTGCAACCTTTGATTTTTGTGGAAATCTTACAAAAAATCTGTAGTATTGGATCTGATCATTTCCAAAGAACGGATGAGCTTATTTGGGATAAAACAAAGAATGGACTTTATGTTGTGAAGAAAGGTTATGTGGAGGCAAGGTCAAGAAGAAATGTGATTGATGGTAGAGCGAGAAGCTCCTTCTCACTACCAAATGATATATGGAACTAAGTGTGGAAATTGAGGGTGCTGCCTAAAATTAAAAATTTCATGTGGAGAAGCTTGGTAGGTGCAGTACCAGTGAATGAAGCTTTGGTGAGAAGGAAATGCAGAACATCTGAATTATGCCCAGTATGTAAATTAGAAATAGAGACACTTGAACACACCCTTTTCTTATGTCCATGGGTAAAGTGTGTATGGTTTGCTTCTACATTAACCTGGAAGGTTGATAGTTGTAAATTCCAGAGTTTTGGTCGCTGGATAAAAAAGATTTTATATGATGATGTGTTGCTGAATGACTTCTAACTTGCTTATGTGGTGTGGATTATCTGGTTGATATGGAAGGAAAGAAATAGTGGAGTGTTTGAGTTCAAAGAACCTGATCCCATTAAGGTCGTGAATGCTGCAGATAAAGCAATAAGGGAGTTTTGGAGAGCAAAAGGGTGGCAGATAGATAGAGAAGAGGAGATGAAGAAAAAAGATCAATGTTCAGTATGGTGTCCCCCAACTGCAGGTATGGTTAAAATTAATTGTGATGGCTCCTTTACCCCAGACATGGCTGCTATCGGTTTAGTCTGTAGAAATGAAAATGGTTTGTTCCTATGGGGATTCGGTGAAGGAGTTAAGGCAGACTCGGCTTTTCTGTCTGAAGTCCTTGCTGTTAGGAAAGCTGTGCTTATTATCAAAGAGTTGAATATGTCTCATGCTATAATTGAGATTGATTGCTCATAAATCGTTTGGTGCTGGAAGAATAAATCAGTAGATTATGCTGTTTGGAATGGTAGATGGGAAATGCAGGAGGTAATTGAGGCCTTGAATGATTTGAGTGGTGTAGAAATTACTCTTGTTTCAAGGAAGAGTAATGAAGCAGCAGATTGTCTTGCTGTTAGTTGTAGAAAGGGAGTGTACCCTTATGGGTGGGTTGATAAACCAACACCCCTCCTGGAGAAGGCTTTGGCCGTGGACCTGGAAAGGTGGGAATTATTCAAGGCTAATGAACGCACCTCTTGTAGAAGCCTAGATACCAGTATTGCTGCTTCAGGAATATGTGATAGCTTTGAGAAATGTGGTATTGGCTGATTTGTTCTTGGCTTGTGCTCCCTTGCTTGTTCTTTCTGTTTGATTTCGGTGTTTTCTTTCTGTTTTTGTTTTCTTGTTGCTGTTTTTTTGTTTTGGTTCAGTTGTGTGGTAGGTTGTACTCCTAGGACTTTTTGAGCATTTTTCCTTTGGACCTTAAGTGGCTATTAGCGTGTGTATCTGTTTGTTTGAGTTTTAATAAAATGGACTCTTGTTTTGGCAAAAAAAAAAAAGACAAGGTATGGTACATCAAAAGAAAGAAAGGAATTACCACCCAAAAAAAAGAAAAGAAAATAAGGAATTATCAACAAAGGTTGACGTTAGGGGAAGGAGGTAGTCCCACGACGGTGATGCAATGCTTGAATCTTATCTGTAAAAGGTATACTTGGATCCTAACTCCAGCAGGATATTGTAGGTAAAGACCGAGTAAGGAAAGAAGAAAGCAAAAAAAGAAGTTATGAAATACCGTGACCCCAGTTGTGTTTTGTCGGCAATTGTAGCTATTCTCGATTATTGATCAGCTTACTTTAGTTACCTTTTTCTATCATGTACTCAAATTTTGCCAGCCTCGTCTTTACTCACACTTCTAACATCATGATCATTCATTGATGCTTTTGTTGTCAAGAGCTTTCTCCTTTCTGATCTGAGGGTCTTTCCCGACGATTCAATGTCTCCTGGCCCTGATTCTGTAAAGCCACGAGGTTTGGTTTGATTTGACAGAATCATCATTTATCTATATCATATCATCACATAAATTCATAAGCAACATCTTTTGGACTTAATTAGCTTGCTGGTATATTCCCTTAAAGTAGTTAGCTACTGCATATTAGAAAAACAACTAATTCATATCAATAGTTTTCCCAAGTTAAAGTCTTTTTATTAATTATTCATCCTCTGCTGAGCTCGGGTCTTCTGGGTGTATCTGATTACAGATGTCTGTGTTGTTGGTGTCGCGCGGACGCCAATCGGTGCTTTCCTTGGCACTCTTTCATCTATTTCAGCGACGGAGCTTGGTTCTATAGCAATTAAGTGTAAAACTACTGAACTTACTCTATTTTTAACACATCACTGGGAGAGTATAATTCAGTAAATTTTAGCAGGAAAATATGTTTCCCCCTATAATTTGAGCTACAAATTTGTGTTTGGTGATCACCATGAACTGCCACAACAGGCAGTCGACACCTGTGTTCGATAAGTGTGCAGCTTTATCATCATTTAGAAAATGTTATCCTTTCGACTTGGAGATGTGCTGAACATAGACCCTCACATGGCGAGGACACGTCTAACCCAAAAAGAAAGCAACCTAAATAGAAATAAAACGAGCAATCAGAAACTCCATCGTAATGAAACAATAAAAGCTCTTCCTATTTGTACTAGTACGGGATAATGTTGTTTGTATCTTGAAGTTTGGTGGGTCAATGGATTCATGTTAGTTTCCATGTTTGAAACTGCAGCTGCTCTCAAGAGAGCAAATGTAGATCCATCACTCGTGCAAGAGGTGTTCTTTGGGAATGTTCTCGCTGCAAATTTAGGGCAAGCCCCTGCCAGACAGGCTGCCTTAGGTGCGGGCATACCTTCATCTGTAATCTGCACTACTATTAACAAAGTTTGTTCAGCAGGTATAAAAGGTAGGCTTTATTTTATATATTAAGAGATCATCTCACTTTAATTTAAGTTTGAATTGTTGTGAATGAGAGGTGAAGTCATGTTTCTATTTATTTTTTTCTTCATTGCAGCTACTATGCTTGCAGCGCTGACAATACAATCGGGCATTCATGACGTTGTCGTGGTTGGTGGTATGGAAAGCATGTCTAATGCACCCAAGTATATGGTACAAGCAAGGTTTTCCTTTCTTTCTTAAATTACTGAAAGAATGATACATTTTCTCTTTGGAAAAAGTTCTGGCTTTAGAGAGCTGAAAGAATATGTTGGGGATAACAGGAGGAATTATTTTTGCTGCTATTTTGGGTTGATGTTTATTTTGCTTCTTTTATAATTAATCAATCACTTGGTAGTATTTCAAGAAGTTAATTTGGAGATTTGGTTAATAAAAGTATATATTAGGACCGAGTAGCAAAGTATGGAACTTGAGTCTCACGTCAGAAAATCTTGACTTGGTTTGCATGTTTGGTTGCTAATAATCTCAACATGTTTGCATGTTTGGTTGCTAATAATCTCAACATGTTCTGTATATATTGTGTCTAAAACAGGAAGGGATCTCGGGTAGGGCATGATACTATCGTTGATGGTATGATCAAGGATGGCCTTTGGGATGTTTATAATGACTTCGGTATGGGTGTTTGTGCTGAGCTATGTGCTGATCTTCATGACATAACAAGAGAGGAGCAGGTATTACTCGTTGGCGGACTGTATTTTAAAATTCTTTAATGTATTTCATTCTCTCATTCTTTTTATCGATATTATTAATTATTTTCACTAGGTCATTTAGTTTTGCCCTGAATTACTATCAACATCCTTTTTGCTTGTTGTGTTGGTATCTAGTTGCTTGGCGTTGTCAGTTGTTGTCCCTTTTTGTTTTGGTTTTACCACCATTTTACATGTCATTAGTCCTCCCGACTTTCACATCTGTTTGTCTTGCAATCCAAGTTTTATATTTCTGTTCCATTCCACCGCACTGTGTTGCTTTTCAGGATTCTTATGCGATAGAAAGCTACGGGAGAGCAATTTCTGCTCAAAATTCTGGTCATTTTACATGGGAGATAGTTCCGGTTTGATTTTCCAATTCCTAATCATTTTACATTGTTGAGAATATGCAATGGTTTCGATGTGGTTTCGATGCCGCTATCTGCACTTTCAGGTTGAAGTCTCTGCAGGAAGAGGGAAGTCCTTCACCTTTATTGATAAAGATGAATGTTTGGGAAAGGTAAATAGATAGGGCGTACAAATTTTCATCTAAGTAAACATGTTTCCCCTTGCATTGCATGGAGTTTGAGGTGAACTGCCCTTTTTATGACTTATAAATAGTACAGTTTGCTAGCTCTGAACTACAGAAGCCTTTAGGGTAATCCTTATTTGGAATTTACTTGATCCATGGTCCTTATGACATTCTTTCAAATTGGAATACGATGTGAATTTATGCACTTTGCTTGATATCTCTCATAATCTGTTTAATTGTCTCTAGTTTGATGCTGCAAAGCTAAAGAAGCTTAGGCCAAGCTTCAAGGAGGATCTGGGTTCTGTAACTGCTGGCAATGCTTCTAGCATAAGGTCCTCTTTCTCTTCCCTTATGATGCGTCTCTCTGCATACTTGGCATATCAGAAGTAGTCCTGCTTATTGACTAGGTCAGTGAGGTTTATGCCTAGAACTAGAGCTGAAGTCAATCGTTATTCTGGTCCCTTGTCATGTGACATGGCCTGTGTCAGCCCTCAGTGTAATAGACTAAAACTTATGCGTAATTAGTCTAGTCGGGTTTATGGGTTGGCTCCAATGCAGATTTCTACTGATACCCATGTAAATTTTGTGGGAACAACTCATTACCTCATTGCAAGAAGTTTGACTGCTGATTGTACACCATGCTGTAATTTAAGGATATCGTAATCATAAAAGTTCTTAACTGCTTGCTCTTTAATTGATAATTAATGTATTGACTTGACCAGTGATGGCGCTGCCGCATTAGTGCTAGTGAGCGGAGAGAAGGTGCTTCAGCTTGGATTGCAAGTAATAGCTAAGATAAAGGGATATGCAGATGCAGCTCAGGTGCTATGACTGGTTATTGGAACTTGTCTTGGCCTTGATTAAAATGAACAACTCAAAGCTGAAGTGAGGTTCTCTTGGCAGGCACCGGAGGTATTCACAACTGCGCCGGCTCTCGCAATACCAAAAGCCATATCAAATTCTGGTTTGGAGGCTTCTCAAATTGATTATTATGAAATAAACGAAGCCTTCTCTGTAAGAATACATTCTACTCATATTTTAGGATTTTGTACCTGTATTGTCGAATCTTGACTGGAACAGGAAAGGGAGTAAAAGACAAGGAAATAAATCCTCAAAATTCCAAGATCAATTCAATGTTTTTATAATAATGGCCATCGGCAATGACTTACTAGATATGCCTATTCATAAGCTGCCAAAATAAAATCTGAAAAGAATGGGTGTCCTCATCCTACAAGGATACTAGATATGGAACCCTATGCCCAAAAGCATTTGATCAAATCCCAAATGTTATCTCAATTCCCTAAATTACAAACCTTAATTCCCATATAATCATCACACTGTTACAAAATAAAATGAGTGAAAATTTTAGTCATCTCATACTGCATTGTCATTTTCTATGCAGGTTGTAGTTCTTGCGAATCAAAAGCTTCTTGGTCTTAATCCTGTGAGTGTTGGTACTGCCGCTCTTTTGGTGGATGAAATCTTTTTTGCCTGCTGATATGCTGTTTCTTGCTTCTTTTTTTCTCTATCCCGTCCTTATATGGTACTGGCTTAAATCTGATAGATGATTGTGCCTTTTGAATTCAACGTAGGAGAAAGTTAACGTGCATGGTGGAGCTGTAGCATTGGGACACCCCTTGGGCTGCAGTGGAGCTCGTATCTTAGTAACACTGTTAGGGGTAATTCTTAACCTCGATTTGCTCCTCTTCTATACTTCACTAATTAGTAAGGAAAAACAACATTTGAGAACCATAAGTTTTATTAATGATAGTTAAAGACCTTAATAAAATTAAGACTCCTCTAAAAGACCAGAGAAATAAGTTACTATTGGTGCTTCTTAGAATTACTGATGGAGGAATCAGAGGTCTTATGGTATCATGATGTGTAAACGGTTGGGATGGGGGCGGACTAAAACTTTCACAGATTGTGCGGAGGATATAATGTGCTGATCAGAAACGAGAGGAAGGATAACTATTATGAAGGAGAAATTTGATTGATCAGGGAAGTAACTTTCAGTTAGGGAAGCCAATGAATGCGCTATAGCCAAGTTTGCTCAGAGCAATATTGATAGTTCCTATATATAGTTCAACCAACCAACCAACCTCCGTTATGGTGTCTTCAACTAGCTGAGAATGATAAGGCTGGTGTTTTATACCGGCAGCTTATGTAACTTGTTGAACTTCTAATTGTCCATTCATGTAATTTGAAAAAAAAAAAAATTACCGTCTATAATCCCTTATGTTAAAAAGATGTTTTAAATTTATTATTATCTATACATAAAAACACCAGTTCTATAATAGCTGAAGATCATGTTGTAATTTTAAGGTATATGAGTGGTAATTTTACGAAGCACATAAAGTAATGTATTTCTATGGTCCTTGATGATACTTTTATATTTAAAAGTTCTTAGTTAATGGTCTATAACTCTCATTTTCACAATTAATTAGTAACTTTCTGCTATTATGAATTCTCTAATTTTGGGTCTTCACAGCTGCAGCATAAATGGAATTTGGAAATAAAGCTCTTATCCTTGGACAGTGTTGTTATTATTATTTTTCAAATTTGAGCATATGTACGCAGGTACTGAGACAAAAGAAGGGGAAGTATGGGGTTGCTGCTATCTGCAATGGAGGAGGAGGGGCGTCTGCTCTCGTCTTTGAGCACATGTAATCCTTTTTCCCCCCCTTTTAAATCTGGCAAGACAACTCAATTCCAGAGTTGATATTAGAGATATTAAGATAAGGTCCTGAAGAAGGGAAATTCTTTTAATTCTATTGGTGTAGTGATTATGTTAAATTGTAATATTATTCATGAATATTTACCTAATAGAAAAGCTTTACAGTTAAAGTGGGTTTTGGCTGTCGATGAAACACCTCAAATGAGAGGGAAAAGATTTGAGTCTTTTATAGGAAAGCAAAGATGATTACCAGTTTAGATATTTTGTATAATGATTATTAGCAATTCGGAATTAAGTAAATGTTAATGCTCTTTTCCTTTTGCAAATAAATGTGAAAAGCTTATGGAGTTTTTTGCATTTTGCAGGCCAGTTTCCAAGGTTGGACTTTCTTCATTATGAGGATGGTTGGAGAATAATTAATGCATTGTAATTCTGTTGAAGAAAGAATGGCTATACTTTTGATTTACATGTTGCATTGTGTTGTATTTATTTATTTATCTTCTAAGGATGTAGGGATATTATTGGTTAGTGAATGTGATTGAATGAGAATGAGACTTCTCTTATAAAACAAACATTTGTTTGTGAAATTTGCAAGTTTAAATTATAATAATCAGAGGCAAATGAAACGAGAAGCCAAAGGAGGATGACGATAAAACTGAAAATATACAATAATAAATTAGAAGTAGTATATATTTCCACATATCAAAAGATCTAATTACTAGAACTATTTTTTTTTTTTGAGGGAGTATATCTGTAAGATAATTAGATCTCATTTTTTTTCAAAAACAAAGTTACATAAAATCTTTTATTGTTGTATATTAATTATACTTCATCAAATTGAAAAGTGAAAACAACGACTGTAAATGTACAAGCTTTATTTAATATTCTTTATTAATGTTATAAAAAGGGATTTTATATCGAAAGTGACACTGATATTAATAATCAAGAATCTCACTTTAAAAATGTCACATTAAGTTATTATTATTAAAAATTAAAAGTGATATATTTATCTTTTGTATAAGTTTATTTTCATCCTCTTAAAATATTGAGCCCACAATAGTATTACCATTTATATTTTATCATGATCATTTGAATTTTTTTCTTTACAAAAAAATTCATGACTTCGTCTAAATTTTTAAACAAAAATAATGTTTCTCAAAATACGAATCGTAATCATATTAACCCGATAATAATATTAGTTTGAGAGTAAAGTAAATATTTTCCTTTTATAGGCCAAGCATGCCTATAATATAAATTTTTGAACCAATTTCACCATGAAATGTCCAGCGTGGCATGTTAAAGATCTGCCTTCATCTCCACAAATACCTCCATGAATTTCTCAATTACAGAGAGAGAAAATAATGTCTTATTTTCTCTTATCTTCTATAATCTTGCTACCCTGTACGGTTAACATTTACTGTTATAATCACACCACAAACCTGCGTTCTCGTAAGCTAAAATAGCAAAGCCGATTCACAAACCAGTCATATTTTGGAGACTTCCTTTTTTTCAAAGGCCTAAAGCCTCTCACGCTCATAATCCAAACGTTGGACATAAAAGAAACCTGCGTGTTTTCTGTCTGGGTTTCTTTCAAGGTCCAACCATCTTCCTCCCTTAAAAAATTCATCATCTGGCTTCTTGCACTTCAATCATCATCATCATTTTCTCCAGAAACATCAAACTTTAAGGTAATTAGTCATCATTTTGATGATGATCGGCCCTTTGTTCATAGTATTATGTGTTTCATGGCTCATTTGCGACAGTTTTTTTTTTTGCTTTCGTTTTTGGGTAACGCAGAGAAAGATCATCGTGTTCAGGAGGAGAAGAAGAAGCAGAGAAAATGGTAAACTTCAGGAAAATGGATTCACAGAAGGACATGAGTTCTCCGAGGGGAGAGGTTGGAGAGATCGACACAAGGGCGCCATTTCAATCTGTGAAAGCTGCTGTCAGTTTATTCGGTGAAGTTGCTGTTTCCAAGGAAAAACGTTCTGTCAGGAGAAGATCATCCGAGGTAAGCATCAAAACCTCTATGAAACATAACCATGTTCATCATCAACCACACATTTTAACGTTAAAACTCTCTCATACCATGATGTCACATTTCAAACTTTGTGGTAGCATTCTTTGAGACGTGGTATTGGTTTTTATTTCTCAAGCCAATACGAGGAAATCTTGTTTTGCATGGCCTTTCAAAGGACACATTTGCAAAAAATAATGCTGTTGAAAGCATCTTTTGTATGATTTGCAGAATGTACTAGAAAAGGAGACACAGCTTCTGTTGGCACAGAGAGAACTGAACAAGATAAAGAAGCAGCTGGAGAGTGCTGAGACCACAAAATCTAAAGCGCTTGCTGAGCTTGAGAAGGCAAAAGTGACGCTTCAAGATCTCACAACGAAGCTGACAAATGTTAGAGAATCCAAGGAAGCCGCCATGGAGGCTGCAGAAGCTGTGAAGAATCAGGCCAAGCAGCTTGAAAGGGCCAAGTCCCAGAAAGAAGTGGGCTTTGAAGCTTGGAAGCTAGAACTCGAGCATGCAAGAAAAGAATACACAACCACTGTGAAAGAACTTGATGCTGCCAAGCAAGAACTGACCAAGATCAGGCAAGATTTTGATGCGGCTTTAGAGGCGAAGCTGGCGGCGTTTCAGACAGCCGGAGAAGCTCAACGTTCAGCCAAGTTGAACTCAGAAAGGATCAGCGAGCTCTCGAATGAGATTGCAGCCATGAAAACATCTGTTGAGGAGTTAAAGCTTGCATCTCTGCAGACTCAAGAGGAACAAGCAAAGGCCATGGCAGAGAGAGAAGCTCAATATGATTCTTACAAGAATGGTAAGGAAGAAGCAGAGGCAAAGATGGAATCTTTGATGAAGGAATATGACCCAGAATTGAATACAGAAGATCTTGAGGCTAAACTTGCTGAAACAAGTGCAGAGATTGAAGTTTTGCAAGAACAGATGAAGAAGGAACATGCTTCTGATATGGAAGCTGCAAAAGCTATAACTTCAGAACTCAAAGAAGCCACAAAGACACTAGGAGAAGTTGCTGAAGAAGAAAGCTCTCTGAGAAACCTAGTGGCTTTGTTAAAGGATGAATTAGAAAATGTGAAGACTGAGCAAAGAATCTTGAAAGACAAGGAACAAAAATCAGAAGCTCTTGCCAGTTACATTAAAGATGAACTTCAAAAGAGCAAGGGAGAAACAAATATAGAGGAGTTGGAAAAAGCTTCTAAATTATTTCATGAACAAAGCATGAAAATAGAGAAGCTAACAGAAGAAACAGAAACTGCAAAAAGGGATGCAGAAGAGATGAACCAGAGAACACACGATCTGAAGCAAGAAGCCGAGAAAGCGCGAGCTTTGGCTCAAGAACTGGAAACAAAGCTGGAGATTGTGCTAAAAGAGGCCGAAGAAGTGAAAGCAGCAGAGCAAAGAGCCCTTGAGGAGATGAAGATCTTGTCTGAGATGCAAGGAAACAACAAGAATCAAGTTAGTGATGTAACAAACTCAGAAGATCATGGTAAGATCAAACTATCTGTTGATAAGTTTGAGTCAGTGACAGGGAAAGTGAAGGAATGTGCTGATCTTGTGGAGAAGGCAGAGCTGGCTGCAATAACTCAGGTTGTGGCAATCAAGGCAAGACAAAGTGAAGCAGACAAGAAGTTGGAAGCCAATCTGAAGGCAATTGAGGAAATAAAAGCAGCAACAGAGATGGCTCTAAAGAATGCAGAGATGGCAGATTCTGCAAAAATGGCACTTGAAGGTGAACTTAGGAGGTTGCGCCAGCAAGACAAGGTGCCGGCTGAATCAGCACCTTTGGATTCTTATTAAATGACCATTTCTTCAACACAATCAATCACCCCTTTGAAAAAGGAAGGCCATTTGTATTCAGGAACTCTTTATCAGAATCCTGGGGGAAAAGCACACCAAAAAATCTTGGGTAGATATGTATGAATGCTCATTGTGAAACTTCTTGGTTTTTTGGAGTCCCTATAGTCTTTTAAAAGACAAGTTTTTACAGGGTATATAGGGAAAACTTCCAATACTTTTAGCTGCTATTTTAAGCATCTTTCATGTACAATCTTGCAAATCTCAAGAAAATTGAAGCGCAGAAAGTAAAATGTTCATTGTCTTCCATTAAAACCATCCACCAAACTGGCCATGACCAGCTCCTATTTACACTGTTCTTCACAATTCATGATTTTAGTTCGTAAAATTGAAAATGGAAAAAAAATTAAGCATTCTGGTAACTATTCAGAACATAGAAGATATCCCTCTTACAAACTAATCAACAAACGTTGATCATAATGGAAGGGGTTTTGAGTGCTTAAACATGAGGTTTTAAATTCGAGTCCGTGGGAATGCATGGTATCCGAATGTCTATTTCTGTAGCCAATCCAAAGCCAAGATATCTACAGAAGTGTGGGAGAGATGCCAACTTTGCAAGTTAAATTCAAATGAACTATACAAAAGAAGACTTGGTTAAATACATGAGTGAATTAATGAATGAAAAGTAAGGAACATTAGAAAAGATAATATGCTTCATCAAACAATTCAACAAAGAGAATTTGAGACTTGAATCAGCCCTTTTTCAGACTCATAATGTGCCAAATATCCAGATTCCAAAGAGCATTAGAAATCAGAAGCTACAAAAATCAGCGAAACATTGTGACACACCAGTTACCAGAATTTCTAGGCAACGCTCATAAGCTAACAACTTAACATGGGTTTTTAAGGTAACGTCCAAAGGAACTTTCTAGGCAGTAAATGGTACCGCCTACACTTACAAAATGAATGTAGTAGTCTATGTATTTGAAAAGTGATACAGCAAAAAAAAAAAAAAAGATGCACTGCATTGGTATAAAATATATGAGATAATTAAATTTTTAAAATAGTTTTCAAAATCATGTAAGATATTACGCTAGTTTGTCAATGAATTAAATCCAATTTATTCATTATATAAAAAATCATTAAAAATATGGTGAGCAAGCATTTCTAGGATAATTTTTCTGAAATCAAACTTTTATAGAAGTACACTTTATTTTTGCGAGATATACAAAGAATTTAAAACTTTATCCCCAAAAAAAAAAGATCTAAAATATGAATTCATGGACAAATATGTTAGAGAATATGTTGTCCAATTTGATTTTTTTCCCCTTGAATTAGAAGAACTTGCTTGATGAGTATAAGAGAAATTGAATTTATACTGCGAGAGCTTCTATTACGTACAATGCCATTAGCTTCATAATTTGATTTTATATTTTTTTTGCTAGCCATTCGATTTGATGATGCTAACCTCAAGAAAAGAATAATTATGATTGTACTAGAATGATATTTTTTTTTAATTTGTATAAAAATATATTTTTGTAGTTGGCAAATTTGTAAGCACCACAAGACTGGGATATAAATGTTCGCAGGGGATTGTCTTGAGTATTTGAACAATGCTATAATAATCATGATTGTGCTAGAACATAATATCAAAAGAAATTTGAAGGATAAAAGGTATTCAATTTAATTTTAATATCTATATGAAATGAAATTTATTATATATGTATGCCGATTTAGTAAGTAATAATCATACATACATATATATTCAAAATAGTTGATTATGATTAAACAACCTAAAAGATATAGATATATCTCTTTCTGATTTACAAGTTAAAAAACAAAGATTCTCTTTTGATTTTCCTTCATTCAATAATTATAATATACTAACTCCTCTAATTCTAATTATAAAATCTTGTTTGTAATATATAATCAGGATTTTATGAAATAAGACCGGAGGTACTGTATATGCACATATATATTGAGATCACTTGGTATATTCATGGTGTCCTTGTACAACCTCTAGAACCCCAGGACGCTCTCTTTTTCGAATTCATATTCGAAGTTTCTGATGGCAAGTACAGTGAAAGAAGGCGGATTCTTTCTTCCACACGACATCATGGTCAACATTCTCAAAAGGCTTCCTGTGAAATCTCTACTCCGATTACGATGTGTATGCAAAGGTTGGAACGATCTCTTCAAGACCCAGCTCTTCATCAAACAACACCTCCACCACTCAATTCATCATCGTGGCCCTTCTCTTCTCCTCCAATGGCGTCATGACACCTACGATTTGCAGTTTGGTCTGCTGGAATATTCCGACAAGAAAACCCTTATTCCTCCGAACGCACCTTCCATCCATGTTATTCCCTTTGTTCAGGTCGGCATCATTGGTTCCAGCTATGGCCTCGTCTGTCTTCTTGAAGTCGAAATAATTGATTCCCTTATGAAGACGCAATAGCAGCGGATAAACTGGAAAAATCATGTATTATTCCATTGTGTGAAAGAACTGTACAACTGAAGTCTGGACCTGAGAGGATCCATATATACAGATCAAATGGGCCTAACGGGCTGAGGCCCAAAACCACTAAAACCCAAAAAAATAAACAACTAAAACTATACACAAGACTTTTAACACCATATCTTGTGGAATCCAGCCACCAGAGAGGTCCATCGCGTACCCAAGGTTATCAATAACTTTAATGGTGGTGGTTTCTACCGTGAAGGCTTCGGGTTTAACATAGTTGTAAATAATTACAAGATAGTGAGAATTTATGAACTTCTGTATTCACCAGAGCATCGTGTAGAGGTGTATTCGTTTTCCACAAAGTCATGGAAGAAAGTAGAACTTGGCAACTTAGGTCATACTAGAATTGGATACTCATTTACTGCCACTAACAAAGCTATTTATTAGTTTGCCTACAGCAACATCAACGGAGGGAATGATAATAGACTCATACTTTCATTTGACACTGCAAAGGAAGTGTTTAGGTTGATCCCAATCCCTGTGAACCAAGGGCCTATCACCACGTATGAGAACAAACTTGCTTTGCTTTCTAACACTAAATTGTGGATAACGGAGGAGGAGGAGGAGGCTACATCAGGTGGAGGATCTGGGCAGAGATGGAATGGTACCAAGTTTATCAAGTTTATTGGCAGGGCTGCTTCCTCCCCCTTGTATCCTATTTGGAGGAATGAAGCTGTTTCTATAAGTGGCGTGTATCAAGAAGAATTTGGTATATATCTTTTCGATCTCAAATAATAAACTCCACAAGTTTCCTATTGCTGGCAGATATGGCCAGGTTATTGGTATTTTTAATTATGTGGAAAGCCTTGTATCCATTGGCAACAAAAATTCAAGAACACGACCCTGAAACACTTCTATTTTGATCATTATATGTATGAATGCCCATTGTGAAACTTAGTTTTTTCCAATCCCTATAGTCTTTAAAAGACGAGTTTTTACAGGGTATATAGGGAAAATATCCAATTCTTTAAGCTGCTATTTTAAGCATCTTTTATGTACAATCTTGCAAATCTCAAGAAAATTGAAGAGCAGAAAGTAAAATTTTCATTGTCTTCCATTAAAACCATCCACCAAACTGGCCATGACCAGCTCCTATTTACACTGTGCTTCACAATTCATGACTTTAGTTCATAAAATTGAAAATGAAAATAAAAGAACATATCGAAAGTATCCCTCTTACAAACGAGCCAAACAGGCATTGACCATAATGAAATGGGTTTTGAGTGTTTAAACACAAGGTTTCAAGTTTGAGTCCATGCGAACGTAAGAAAACACTTTCAAGACTACTCCCAATTGGGCTTAACAATCCTCAAATATGATCCAGTCAGATAGCTATATGAAAAAAGAAAATTCTTTCAAACTATTTGAATGTTTCTTTTTTTCTTCCGCTAAGCACAGATATCTTCCTACTGAGCAAGGATTCAAGTTTGTTACATAGTAAGGGATTAGTCTCTTCTACTAGACTCAACTCTCGTTGGTATTTGAATATATATTTCTATAGCCAATCCAAAACCAACATTTCTACACAAGAGTGGGAGAGATGCCAACTCTGCAAGTTAATTAAATTCAAATGAACTATACAAAAGAACACTTAGTTAAATGCATGAACTATAGAGTGAAGCCATCAGATAAACAAACTGAACAGGAGTGAATCAATGAACGAACAGTAAGGAACATTAGAAAAGATTATATATATGCTTCATCAAACCATTCAATAAAGAGAATTTGAGACTTCAGTCTGCCCTTTTCCAGATTCATAATGTGCCAAATATCAGATTCCAAAGAGCAATAGCTATAAGAATCAAATAAAACATTGTGACACACCAGCCACTAGAATTTCTAGAAAGAAAAGCTCATAAGCTCACAACTACTTAACATGATTTTTTTAAGGTAACGTCCAACGGAACTTGCGAAGCAGTAAATAGTACAGCTTGCATCCTCTGTACTTACAAACTGAATATAGTCTATGTATTTAAAAAGAAATGCATACAGCAAAAAGAAAAATGATGTAGTACACTCATATACAATATATGAGAAAATTAAATTTTTAAAACAGTTTTCAAAATCATGTGAGATATTATGCTGGTTTCTCAATGAATTAAATCCAATTTATTCATTATATAAAAACATCATTAAAAATATGGTATTGGTAGATAAATATGAATTCATGGACAAATAAGTTAGAGAAAACTTGTTCTGATTTGATTTTTTTCCCCCTTGAATTAGGAGAACAAACCTGACGAGCATAAGTGAGATTGAATACACATTCCACTTATGGGAGAGCTTTTATTACAAGGAAGAATTCCAATTAAATCAAGTTGAAATATCACAATTCCAATTTAGACCTAAACTTTTAACAAATCAGACGAATAGGTTTTATTAGAAATTTCTTAATATTGTTAAAAGACCATACTACCCCTCTGTAGCCAGAAAGAAAAATTAAAGGTAGATGCTGGTTTAATTTCGGTTTAAATTATTTGAGCCAGATTTCATTGCGGCCAATAAAGAATACAGAATGTACAAGACAAACCGACTAGAAAGGTTAGGAAGGAATGTTTTGAATAGAAACTGCAACCACACGATTGACCATTATACTGGCAATATAGAGCCACCGAACTAGCATTGCATGGCTAATAGAAGAATAACAAAACACGATCCTTGAACATCGATCTAGCGCCAAAGCTTGTCCTAGTTACGCAACATAACATGGATGGATCCATATTGACATGAATCTGTGGTACAACACGATAAACAAGTGTCGACATAATTAAAATATCAGCACTTCGTGGGTGGCTAATTTAATTTGGAAGGAACTTGCAACTTTATAAACGCGGTGTAAATTAACTATATGCTTTGTCTTGGGGAAAAAAAAAAAAAGAAGAATCCATTTAAGGTCAATTATATTTTAGGCAAAAGGATGCAGCCAAAGGGGAGGCAAAGTACAAATGCTAACCTCTTCATCAGGCGTATCCTCATTATATATGGTCATTTGTACTCATTAGACCTATGATGCTCCCCCTCTCCTGTTAACTCATTTCAACTTTAATCATGCGGTAAGAAGGCTTTTATTCAGTAGCTTGCATTATAACCCAAAAACCAACTATTAAAGAGGGACGGCAAAAAAAAAACAAAAAATAACAATAATAATAACTGTTGAAAAAGATTCAGTCTGTCATTGCGAACACTTTTCATTCAATAGGATAGGCCAATTGAGCTTTACAACAATGACATGGTCTACATTCAACGAAAGAAATGCAAGAGAACCAAGAAAGCTAAAAAAGTAAACCATCCTTTAAGAAATGACAGATTTAATGAAAATGAACATAATCCTGCCTCTTTCACTGCAAGCTCGTACAAAGGCTTTCCTTGTGGTTGTGTATAATCGAGAATTTATTGCCTTTTCCAGCGGAGATAATTCCTTGATCAGAGGAGTCTGCTGCTATTCTCAGGCCATATGTTTATTGATCCATCGCCATTTCTTGATCAAGAAGCCATAGTTGAACATTATAGAAGTCTGACTTTCTAGCGTATATTAAGAGTCCAACCCTATATATCCTCATAAATAATCAACCTGTCCACCATATGAGACTCTATATATATTGGGCAACAATATTAAAGAAAATTCTAGGGTTTCCGTATTACAGGCAATTAGTAACTCACAATAATCTTCTCACTCCTTTGCCAAGACAAACTTATAGGCTCTAACCCCTCCAATAGAGAACACCCCCAGAAGATACCATTTCATCGTTAAAAGAAAAATAAAATCCTCTAAATTCCACGCAGATGTGGAAGATGAATAGGGTTTTGCACAATTTACCCCTATTATTTTATGGCCTATAGCAAACTAATATATTATAATTTTTAAAGATAGCGTTGAACCCAAATCCCACAACAACACCTCTAAAATTAAGATTTTCATCCCCGCACCTGTATAGTGTGGGTGAATGTTGGATTCCACAGCGACATTAAGAGACCGTGTCTCATGACAAGAAAACGGGTAAAAACCATTATCAATGGTCCATCTGGTTTTATCAAACACTACTTCCGGTTCTTAATATAAGACTTCTTTGATTTTTATTTTGGTTTTAAATATAAGACCCCAATCCACTTTATCTTTCATTTATATTTTTTATCCAAGATAGTCCTTCCAACAATGGTAGTTATAGCCAACATACTTAATTAGTAAGGATATTTTAGGAAAGACAACACATATTTATTACAAATAACTATTTTTGCTTCTTTTTTTAATTTTCTTAAATTAGTCAACTAGCTCTCATAATTAGGACTGGAGGTAATATCAAGTTTTTTTTCAAGACTGCCCCAACATAAATGTAGTAAATAGATTAACACGAAATTCAATGAGTTTTTAACGTTAAACCGTAATTATTAATAAAGATTAAATTGAAAAGTAGTAATTAATGAGTTAATTAATAACTTACATATTTAGGACAAAAGTTGCTTCTAAATGATACTCTATAATAAGAACTAAAAAGAGTATTACGTACTACCTTACAGTTTAATTATAAATTTATAATATCTTTTATTCAAACTTCAAACTTAAAACCATTGAGATAAAATCGAGATGACATAATTCCTCCTAGTCTTCCTTGAGTTAGCCCAAAACCTATTCAAAGTTGGACCTCATTAGTTTAAAAGAAAAATTAAACTCCCAATTCTCAAACTAAAGTTGTGGGAGTGATGAATTTGAATAGATTGAGATATTCATATACAAAAGAAAGAAAAGAAAAAGAAAAAATCAATGGGAAATTGATTCCAAAAAATGTGTGAGAAGAAAGGCAGCTGGGCAAAGTCCAAACGGCCAGATGTTGAATAAACAAATAAAACTCACGCTTGCTCCGCGTAGGGAAGACCACAGCATAACATCTCTTTCATTTTCGAAAGTTAAATAATATCTAATGCACCCCAAATCCCATGTGCTTCCATCAGTTTCTTCGCGCATAAAAGCCTTAAACCGCCCGGACCGCTCGAGAACGCCACGTAGATGACTTGCTGAAGATTGAAGAAAATTATCTGAATTTATATATCAGAATTATTCACTAAAATAGGTAGTGGCCATTTTGTCTCCATACCATGAAGCCTTTTGTCTTTGTTTTGTCTTTAAGAAAAAGGCCAGAGACAAACTCTGAATTACTACTACCACGACAGAGTTTGGATACCCCTTATAATTAATTAAAAATAATTTTACTTAAATCAAGACAAAATTTATTTTACATACTTTTTCATATATCTTAAAATCATTTCTAAAAAGCTAATCCAAATTCTAAACACTCTCTATATTACAGTTTAATTATAATATCTTTTATTATTCAACATTAAAACTTAAAACCAAAGTCAAGGTGACAAAAAGGAGAAGGCATAATTCCCGCATATTCGACAATGACCTGGCCTGAAACCTACTGAAAGTTTGACCTAGTTTATTTTAGAATGAATAATTTTAAAATGTCTTGAACAATTATTAAGTCCTCCAAAGATCGATGGCATGATGATGTAGATACACGGTTGCAAATAGTTGGATATGTTTTCTTTGTATTTTACAAATGTAAAAAAATGAGCTGACTTATGATCAATACCTTGGTTATAAATTCTAAATTATACTCCCCTTGTTTTCTAATGGTATTTTCCTCTAAAACAATGTTTTCGTTTATCTGTCTCTTGAAATTTGAATAGTCCAAGTTAATATTAATTATTTTAATTATAATATTCTCAATAAATTTGAAATTTTGAACTATATAATTGAGTTTCCGCTTTGCCATATTTTTCAATATGAGTTTTTTTATGTGTTTGTCCTTGATTTTTGGGGGAGGGGGGAACAAGTGCAGGGCCGTAAGCTCGACATAATTTGCTGTATTATACTACTTTCGGTCCTTAATATAAGACCCCATTTGACTTTTGTGTTGGACCTAAATATAAGATCCCAATCCATTTTGTCTCTCATATTTACTCAATTTTTTCCAAAATAGTCCTTCTAATAATTATAGTTTTAGCCAACATACTTGATTAGTAAGGATATTTTAGGAAAGACAATACCTATTTATTATAAATAACTAACTTAACTTCTTTTCTTAATTTTCTTAAATTAGTCAACTGGCTCTTATAATTAGGACCAGAGGTAGTATTACCGTACGTGTATATCCTCCTCTCTCAAGACAACACCAAAAGTCGAAGTTTATGGTTTTTTTTTTTTGTGTTTATCTGATATCATAAAAATTTTTTTAAGTAGTTCCCATGAACTTTTTTAGATGAATAAAAAATGTCATGTTTATTAAGTATAATATAGCTGAAGGTTGTGACAAATGTCTAGACACCAAGCAGGCTGCACCACATAAAGTAATAAACAATAAATATAGGTAATAGTAGCTATGACATTAAGTAATGAACATTAAATATAGGTAATGGTAGCTATGATATTTTCACTCCATTTAAGAATGTTGCATTTAAGTAAATGTTATGGTATCATATACACATAAAAGAATATTTCATGGATGAAGGCACATCTTTGTCCCATATTAAGTTATCAATATTAATATAACATGTTAAATTTATAACAAATCTTATCATTCACTAACTACAGTCAGCTTATTTACATGCAATGCGTGTAATCACTTGAGATTAGTTCAAATTATGATAGTAGTGTGGGTTGTATATGTGGACAGGTACTTCAAATTAAGCTCTGATACAAAAAAGAATGCCTAATTTAGAATAGTAATATTTGGAAAAGTTTACAAAAATATTTAATACTAAAAATATGGTCAAAGACAAGGTTTTGAAATTTGTAAATTCAAACATAAAAAATTGCTTCGGGAAAAATCATAAAAAAATTGCAAATAAATTCATACAAAAGGATAAGGAACTTATAAATTTGTGAGATGAGATATTTTTATTTTAAAATACTTTAGGTACCAATAATTTTGCATGATGTGCGTCGCTGACCATAATTTCTTGAAGGTCGAACCATTTGTATTTCTACAATATAAAATTAAAAATTCGCAGTATTTATTTAGATTTCTAATTTAAAATTTTCAAATTAATAAAATTTGAACTTTAAATCTTACTTGTTAATTTAGAAAAAAAATATAAAGTTCTAACCATTAAAGTCTAGATATAAAGTTTTTATTTCAAATTCATTGACATGAAAAATTAAAAGAATATAATTTTCTATACTTGGAATTTAATTTGAAAATACCGAATAATTTGAAGGAAAAAAAAAAGGAAAAGAGTCGATCTTATCTAATGAAAGGCACGCCATTCAAAATAGCTACTGTTGACTGTATATATCCCGAATATAATTTATCTCTATTCTTTTCTTCTGGTTAATTAATAAAATTTTCAACTAATAATGTCTATTAAAAATAATTTCAATATTTTATAAAAATAGTTTTAATTAATTTTATTAATTTATCTAACTCAATTTCTCGTGGTTGTTTGTATCTGCGTTTGTTAAGTGCTTATAAGCAATTTTACATAAGTCCAAATAAAACACTACTTACATATTTATTTAATATTTCATAATTTATAATTAAAAAAATGAAAAGCTGTTATTCATGCCCAAAATCTATAATGAAAATGAATAAACTATACTATATCTATATAAGGCAGATTTATAATAAGCTTCAAATTTGAGAATGGGTGTAGTCATTTTATAAGTTTCAATTTAATATTTATCTTAATATTCAATGCATTTTTTTCAATTTTTCCCGTAATGTCTTATTCCATCTCATTTGTCATAATCTCTCTTATCATATTTTTCTATACATTCTCTTTCATTCTTTTTCTTAATTATTATAAAGGTATATTTATAAACAAAAATATATGTTTAGCCTATTTATTATTTTTAACTAATTTTAATTAATTGTTTGTGAATTAGTTATGTAAAACTTAAAACAAAGATGGAGGGATGATGTTCTTTTCAAACCGGCGCCGTGCTCCTTAACATGTCTCAAAATCTGCTGTGTTTTCTCTCTCATTCCCACAGCTTCAACAGAAAGCCCGCTGTCTGATTCCGTTACCTTCTTCTTCATCATATGTGGAGAGAGAAAGCTAGAACCGACCATCTCAGACCATAAGAACCAAAAGACCACTTCACAAAGATCCATACATATATATATGTTGTTGTTATGTCGGTAATATTAAGTGAGCCAATTCAGTGCTGTCAGTATTCTGACGAAGCCATGGATCACGACCACGACGATAAGAACGCCCGGGTCGGCGGCGGCGAAGGCCTGTGGGAGATAGAGGAAGAGAGGTCGTCGGAGGTGCAGGAGAGCCACGGTGGGTCATGGGCGGCGGCAGCGGTGGGGGTCGAAGAAGAAGACACTGTGTACGTGGGAGTGGGGAAGAGCGAGACGAGCATGGAGGCTCTTTCGTGGACCCTCAAGCACCTGATAACTTCTCCTTCCACCATGGTCTATCTCATCCACGTCTTCCCTGAGATCAAACACATTCCTAATCCATGTGAGCCACAATTTTGAATTTTCTTACTTTAATTCATTTTCAGATTTATTCATTTAGAGCAAAATTGTCGGGACTCTCGTGTCCTCAGATTTACTTCAAATAATAATCTGTTTAATTTGTTTTAATTTGGGCTTAAATAACTATTAACAAACACATCATACGGCCCTAAATTTTTTTTGTTTTTACTATTAGACCGAAAAAAATTATAGAAAGGTCTCAAGCAATGAAATTAATTATTAATAAGTTCGTTAAAATTGTGTTATTATCAATAGGTTACTTGAAAAAGTTGTGCTTGCAAATATATTAGTAAGTTATAAATTTCTCAATTTGACCTACAAATATTGGAGAAGGACCTACAAATCATCCATATTAGTCAAATTGATTAATTACAACTTATTCTTCTATCTGTTCTTTGCACAAGTATTTTTCAGGCGACTTATTAACAATAACTCAATTTTAAGAGATTTATCAGGAATTAATTTTTTTATTAGGACTTTTATGTAATTCTAGTTAAATTACTGTGATTTTCCCTCATAGGGATTCCCGCACCGCCGATCAAGATTTGGCAAGGAAACATGTATTTTTGTTCTCTGTATGTGATTGGCAGCTGCCTACGAGGCTGGCTGGCTTTTTTTTGTTTTGTTTAAAGCATAGGTATCTTCTTATTAGAAGTAATCCTATTCGAGACACTGTCAGGTACTAAATATAAGTATCTCTCCCAGTAGGAATTCGAATATTGATTCGTCATATTGTAAGGAACTAGTCCCTTTTGTTTAAACCCAACCCCATTGGTTACAAGGCTGTCTTGTTTGTTTGTGGTAGTTGAGTGCACATTTTGTCAAAGCGAGGGCCTACCCCCATAGAAACTTGATCTCTTCATCACCGTCGGGTGTTAGACTTTTTTTAAGTCCGTTGAAATTTAATCTCCTTCACTCCTATTGAGTCCATAGAAATTTATTAATGATAAGGATTATAATTGGCTTAGCTTGGGAGGTGAAAGTTTCAATCATATCAAGATTTTATTAATTTTATTTATGAGTATTTTTATAAGCCTTTTCTTTTAAAAATAAATCGTTACCTCTCTTTTTAAATTGCTAAATCGATTTTCCTTTATAGAAAGATAGATGGAAAAATTTTGGAGGTGGAGCAGAAATTATATTTATGCGTTTAGTAGAAACTGCTGCTGAAAATTTTGATTCTGCTAAAGCTTGCGCCGCACTTAGTACAATAATTACAAAGAAAAATGTGAAGTTTAAGGTCAAAGGCATTAATCAGCATGTTTGACATTAGAATTTTCTTATGAATCTGGCTATGTTAGGGGATGTTTAATTACTGTGTAAAGAATGAAAAACACATTTTAAATTTCTTTTTTGCTTATTATTGTGATTTTGATATATAGTATTTAATCAGTTTATGGTGGCAACTTTGTAGAAGTTATTTTTGTATTTCAGTAACAAATTAAAAGACATGTTCAATCTCTAAGAAGTCACTTTTTAAAATTTTTTATCTCTTTAATTTATACAAGGATGTATTTTTGCTTTTATAATAAATGCATAGCAAGAATTAGATGCAATTTCATAAACTTAATTACTATAATTAAATTAGTGTTTTTCACTAATGTTACTGCCTCATTGATGAGATTAATGATGTGATCCACAGTGGGAATAGGTATGGTTCCAAAAAACCAAGTGAGTGCAGAGCAGATTGAGAGCTATGAGGCTCAAGAACGTGCCAAGAGACGACAGCTTCTTTCCAAGTTCCTCCAATTATGCTCTTCTTCCCAGGTTCTTGCTTGTTTTTTTTGTCAAGTAGTTAACTAATTTCAAAGAGAGATTTTAATTAATTTGTTGATCTAATTAATTAATTAATTAACAGGTCAAGGCAGAGACCATTTTAATTGAGAGTGACACGGTGGCCAAGGCAATCCTGGAACTCGTCCCCATTCTTCACGTAGGAAAGCTCGTTATTGGAACCAACAAATCCAATCTAAGGTATGCATATACTGCCCTAAATATATGATCTAATTTATAATGCAAATCGTAGTATAAATTAAATCTTATATTTAGAACCAGAGTAAATTTATACTTTAGATTATGGTTCATAGGTGTCTAGAAGTATACATGTTTTAAATCTCACACTCGAAAACTTAACAAGAGTGATTTAATTTATACAAGTTTAAGAGGCTCTCCTACCCTGGATGAGCTTTCCTTTTAAACTTTTGCTCCTAAAAATACCTTAAATCGTGCTACTTTTTACGTGCAAGGGCATAGTTGAGCTAGTAAGGGGATTGTGCTAGTTTAACCAAAAGTCTTTGTTTTGAGCCACAGCGGCTTTAAATGCTCATTGGGAGATCTTTGGATTTCAAATGACGTGCTTCTTAAAAAATTTATACCTGTTTTCATGGCTTAAGTTGAAAGGATTTTGGTGTTGTTTATATTCTTGGATGAGCAGAAAATCAAAATCGAAGAGAGGGAATAATGGGATAGCAGATCAGATTCTGCAGAATGCACCAGAAAGTTGCAGGGTCAGAATTATAAGTGAAGGCAAAGAAGTCAACCAACAAATGTTGACCATGATGTCTCCTTCTCCTCTTGCTCCTTCCCCTCGTGCAGCCATGGCTGACAGCAATAATAATAATGATAATCACATTCGGACGTCCATGCCAATGAAAGAAGAGGATCATCACAATGGTCCAGTTTCTTGTATTTGTTTTAAACCCATGTTTAAATGACTATATTAATTATTCATGTAATTAATTTAGTCTAGTTTAAGCTTTTTAACTATTGAACTGTGTGAAATTTATCAGGCGTCAAAACACAAGGATTTATATCAGTATTGATCAACGTTCCTGTCGGATACTTGTAATAGACATGATGAATCACTTTGATTAAATTTATAAGTAAAAGGTTCAAATTTTGCTGTGTTCGTTCTGTCTCTGATTTTATGTGTTTGTGTTTTGGTTTCAATATTTATGCTTTCAAGCTTCAAAGCATGTTTCTCTTCTATATGTATTGCCTTAGGTGATTGATATAAGAACTAGTTAAGAGTTAAATTTAATTCTAAATATAACACCTGAATCTACTTAGTCTCTCAAATTTATAATTTTTATCCAAAATATCCATATTTGATTGTGAAGAGTTCCCATCAAAAATACTTTCAATACACATAATTAAAGAGAATAGTTTAAAGAAGTAACACACCTTTATTATAAATAATTAACTTAACTAATTTTCTTACTATTTTTAAATTAGTTATATATGTATATTTTATATTAATGATAAGAAGTAGTAATATATAGCTCTAAGATTTCATGGTTCATTTTTTCTCGTGTACTTTGTTATTATTTTTTTAAATAAATTTTTGGATCACCTGATATCTAGCACATTTTAAAATTTTATTATCAAGTACCCAAGTAACCGATTAATCTGCATAGAGCATTATGTAACAATGGTAGGTGGCAGACTCTTCTCGCACGTGTACTTGTATTTTTTTGCCAATGTGTACTGTGTTGTAGCATTACAAAGGGAAGACATTAGATACCTTAATTCATAAGCCGAAAAAGAAATGAACCAAAATAATCAAAAATGTTTTCCAAATAAATTAAAAGTCAGCTTCATATATATCTTATCTCTATTTTCTCCCCAAAAAGAAAAATATGATACTAATGATCAAATAATAAAAGAAAAATTGCAATAAGGTCTCATCCAAAAGAATAAAATACAAAAATATTTCTTGAAATCATCAAATTAATCTGAAGTCTCAGGGGACCTCATGTGATAAATTTTATTTGTTTAGTTATCAAATTGTTCTTATGTTTTTTTAAAAGCATGCATTGACAACTAAAAGTGTAATTGTTAACAACTTAAAGCATAATGATTAACAATAATCACGGCAACTATTAACAACTCATACATTATATTTTTGTGAAGCGTTAAGAAAAAGTGTTGTTAATACTTGCCACGATAACTATCAATTATTATATCTTAATTTGTTAATGACTACTCTTTCAGTTGTCACTGTATACTTTAAAAAAAAAATTGGTAATTAAACAAATAAAATCTTTTGTAATGAGGTATCTTGGAACTTCAGAATAATTTGATAAGTTCAAGAGATTTTTTTTGTATTTAATTCTCTTAAATGAGACCTTATTGCAATTTTTCCAATAATAAATTCGGCTTTAGTAGAAATAAAGGAAAACCAACCACATAAGGCTTAAATAATTAAAAATGTCAAGGTTAATAAAGCCTTTTCTTGGGGCCAGAAGTTGAGTTCTAAGATATTAAGCCGATAATAAAGGTATACAAATAACGAAATTTCATCAAAGAATTGGCTCCATATGCCAAAAAAAATTTTTTAAAAAAATTAAGAAATGCAGATGATTTCCTTAGAATTTGCTTACGATCCCCTTTCGTGGCCCAGATACCAATATTTTAATATATAATATACGTGATTTACCACTTAATTAACCTTCTGTCTTGATTTATATATATTATTAGAAGAATGATTAAGACTGATTACACTTTAAAGGCTATTTGAGAAAAAACAAAACTGTGATCTTAAAAGTAATTCTATAAAGTTTGAAGTGAGCATGTGGAAAAAAAAATTATCTCGATTTATGTAAAAATATTTTTAGGACATCCAAACACCTCTGATCCTCAAAGTAATTCAGTTTAAGCACTGCCCTCTAACATTATTTTGATAGAACCACCTAATGATTGAAATTCCGCCCCCCCAAAAAAACACTTATAAGTTAATATTTATTTAATTCAAGTTTAAATTATGGTAGAAATCAATAAAAATACACCGCTTATAATATAATTTAAATATCTCAAATCATGATATTATTCATATGCCAAACATATCAAATCAACCCCCTATGCAATTTATGTGCACCAAAAAGTCAGGCCAAAAAACCAAAAAAAAAAAAAAGAGAGAGTCAGAAATGTGTGTTTGCGTGTGTGTAATTATATTAGATACAAGCACCATTTATAATTTTTTCTAAGCACATTAAAAAATGCTTCTTATTTCTTTATTAATATATTTATATTTTATTTTTGAAAATTAGCAACCATTTTCAATAATTAATTGGACATTTCTGTTCTCTCAATGTTGAGGAATGCTAAAACGTAAACAAAACGGGAAAAATTGTGTATATAAAATGACGAGAGCTTGTGTGAAGTGCACAGACAAGAAAAACGCAAGCATCACAAAATTAAATTAGTTTATATTTAAGCGGTGATGTAATCAATTAAGCGTGACTTGACTTAGATTATTAATGATGATTAATTATCACAAGCCAAAAAGGCATATTCTGTTTTATATGCTTTTCAACAATTCGAAGCATTAATTTAATTCGCCCTTAGTATAGGCGTGTTTCAGCAAATCAAACGTCTCATTTATTTTCTCTTTTTATATGAAAATACTTTAAAAAACGAATCACACTTCAAAAAGGCACTCAACAAAAAAATATTTACAACTTGCTCTATATAAAAATATGATTCTTTTTTTTGGCCTGAAAAATTTGATTCTTTAATTATATAGGTATGTGTGTAAAAGCGAGATTCAAAGAACTGTATCTTTTTAAGTTCACTAAATACTAAAATTTATTAAATAAAGATGACTTAATAGCTTGTTTTTTATGCAAAAAAATATAATTTAAAATTTAAAATTTATAAAATTTACTCTTAATTTCTAGAACATACGATAATGGCTACAACCAATTAAAATAAAATGTTCTAATGAATAAATCATGAAAATTTATTGGTGGAGATGTATATTTTAATAAATTATATAAGTATATTTTTACGAAGTAATTAGTGGACAGGGCAAGGTGAAAACAACACAAATAAATGGTTACAATATTTTAGGATTTTCAATTTAATCATTTATTAATTAGTGAAATATTTGAAGATTTTCATTTATTTGTATGTTTGATTTAGACCATTGTGTAAGGGAAAAACATAAACAGAATGATTTGAGTTTTTGAAGATTTACATTTGTTATAAAGAAAGTATTAAATAAAATGAAAGCGTATCATTCACATATAAAATAAAAAATAAACAATATAGGAAATGGAAATTCCAACTATTCAAATCGTCGAGTATAACTACAAAAGTAAGTTAGATATATTGAATAATCATTTTTATCGAGTATAACCATAGTTAATATAAGTTATAAAATTAAAAACAATATGAATAAATACAAAGGAAATTTACAGTAAAATATATTTTAATTTATTGTAATACGTTGATTGGTTTGCAAATTTATCTATAAATATCAAAAACAGGGAAAAATTCGGATCAAAATACATATGGTACCAACAACAAAATCGAATTATATTACTACACCTAAAAAAAATCGAATTATTACTTACATCTTGCTTCTTTTTTTTTTTTGGACCAGATATTACTTACAGCTTGCTTCTGCGTTATTCTTTCCATGATAAATATGAAGTTATGAACATATATGTGAGCTATCTTGCAATAATAGTCAAACGAATCACGCGTATGTATTTGGACACACTCGTATAACACTATATCATCAAGATAATTAATTAGTAAATAAATATAATTTATTCTTTTTAAAAATAGAAACAATAAATCATGTATTTTCAATTAAATTCTTTCTTTCTTTGTATTTTAGCCGAACAAATATATATATCTCTCACTCATTGAATTGATAATAATCTATTACACAGCATATTATTTTAAACTAACACCAAAAGCTAAGTACCATAATATATTAAAAATGGTACTCATCATTTCGAATTTCTTTTGAAAGGGTTGAAGTGTCCGATAATGTCTCAAATATAATTAGAAGAATATTTGTACTTAATCAAAAAAAAAATACAGTTTACGTGATGTCAATATGAAAACAAAATTAAATAAAGAAAAAGCCAGATGTTATTGGACACCAAAGAAAACCCAGTCAAAATTATGAATTTGAAGTTCCTTTCTTCTAACTGTATCCCGTGAAAAACCCTTCAACATTTCTCACCGTCTGACTCGGTTCATTTAATTTCAGAATCTCCCAAGCATGATCCATAAACAATAAACCCATATCAATCAAAAGCAAGCAAACCCAGCTTCAACCGGAAGCAAAAGCCTCAATCTTTAAAAGTCTCTGGGAATGATCGAACATGTCGTCAAAGGAAACGTTATCCGATGATGAAACAGAAATCTCATCAAACTGCACCAGTTTTAGCAGTTTCAGAGGGTTCAAGAGAAACCAGCAAGTGTTCGATGATGATGATGTTAGCCTAGAAACCAACAACGAGAAGGCTACAAGGGAGGTAGAAGAAGAACAAGAAGAAGAAGGTTATTTGGAATTGGGCTTGGACTCGGATTCCGATTCGGATTCTTTGTTTGGTATAGGGAATAACCCGAAGGAGGAGGGTTTGGATACGATAAGAGAAGAAGATTGTGAGAGTAGTGTGTTCTCTCTGGATTTTCGGAGCTGGCAGAAGGATGTTGTGCATGTGTGTGTGGGCAAGCATGGTGATAAGTCGAGCTTGGAAGCACTTTCATGGACGTTAAAGCACTGGATCACACCTTTCACAACACTTTGTCTTCTCCATGTCTTCCCCCTGGTTAGACTCATTCCTAGTCCCAGTAAGTGTATCGTAACTCTTCTTTATCACTTTTATTTTGTCTTGGTTTTTTTTTTTTAGCCTGTCTGTTTCTGTAATGGTTATTAGTTCACTTCGTTTTAGGGTTCCCCCCCTTTTTTCATAATGATTTTCATCAGGAGTGGTTAGTTTTGATCTTTATCTAAGGTCTGTCTGGTACGAGGGATGGAAAAGCAGGTGCAGGACAAATTTTAATGAGTTTGGTTTAAAAATCTAAAAAAATGAGTAGAATTAAAAATTTTAATTTGGGGTAATACAAACTTTAGTTCCTCCAATTTATCTTTATTTTGGTTTTGGTCCTTCAAATTTCAAACCATAGGTTTTAGTCCCTCAAATTTTTTTTTTCATTTATAACATTTATCCCTATCATCTAATAAAAACTTTGACTATTTTGCTTTTTTAGGGACCAAAACCAAAATGAGAGCAAATTTGAAGAATCAAATGTTATATTAACCCTTTTAATTTCTTACTATTTTATTTTACATCTTATTTTTATTGAAGTTTAATAATCCCAGTTCTCCAATTATTTAAATCCAACCCATTAAAATTTTTCCTGCCTTCTTCTTCCCTCCATTTCTCTCATATCAAACATAGGATGAAGATATGTTTGGAGTCTCACTGCAAAAATGATGTGTTTGGAGCTTGGGAAGGTCAATGTTATTTTTCTTTCATAATTTGGGGGAATAGAATTCCCAACCTTGACTTTTCAACCAAAAGAGTATTAAGATTTTTAGTCAAGCAAGGAAGGCCCAAATGACTGAATTAATAACAATTAGGTTTCTGACAATTTTTCCCAAAAATGAGTTGAAACTGATTCATAAAATCTTAAATTCAAGAATCTTAATAGCAAATGAGACATTTAAATTTCAAATGTAACTCTCGATTTATAATCGAGATTTCTGTCTGCAACTATTTGAACCAATGTCTACAATTCATTTTTCAAAAACAAAATCTTAAAAACATAACTATCATTGATTCATTCTTTTGGAACTTAAAAGTCACTCTTCCTTTTTAATTTCTGACTAAAAAAAAAACTCCCTTCGAGCTGCCGTCCATAATAATGTAAAACATGTGTTTAGAAATTATTGTTAGTCCAAAATGTAGGAATTTTGTAGTTTGAAGAATTATATATGAGTGTTAGTTGTGGATAGGGAAAAACTAAAAGAATAAATTGAATTTTTATGAGGTTTAAAAAATTGAATTTTCGTAATATTTGCGATACAAAAGTGCAACTGTGAAGTAGAGGGAGTATCAAATAAGAGTTTGCCACCTGGGGCTGTGACGATGAAAAAGGGAATCTGGTAGGCAAGAAAAATATCTAATGTATATGGTTGACATTTAAATACAAAAATATATGCAAAACACTTTCATCAATAAATTTGTATAATTGTTTGATGATATCTCGAGTTCCAACCTAACGTTGACATGTTTATGCGCGTATACGCATTTAACTGTATTATATATAAAAACTTAGTTTGTAGAATTTATTATATATATTTAATTTAGTTAATTGTGGCAATTAATTGCAGTGGGAAAACTTCCAAGGAGCCACGTAAACAAGTCCCACATTAATCTCTACTTAGACCAACACAAATGCAACCGGAAACGTCTTCTTCAAAGGTTCATTGACTTGTGCCTTGCTTCCCAGGTAATGTCATCCCACATTCCTAGAAGCTTCATAATTAATTATGCTTGGTGTTCGAAGCAAGTTACGTCATTTCTGATCTTTTTAAAAAAATAATTTAAATTTCTATATTTTATTGATATATTAAGGAAGTGTTCAAATAGAAACTAAATTATGATTTTATAAAGTAAATATATGAATAAATTTGTTTTGATTTACAAAAAAGTGTTTTTAAAAAGCACTTTCAGACAAATCCAAACACTTGATATGTTTAAGTACTTTCTCCATTAAAATATAAGTTTTTAATTAAATCAAATTATGGAAAATCATGCAAGTTCCTCAATAGCATAAATGAACTTCAAATATATATATATATATATATATATATCCAATTGTTCCGAAACAGAAACAAATAAAAATTACTATGAAATTGCTTTTGTCGCGTGTGTGTGTATGGGTAAATAATACCCATTTAATTCCTTTTTAATGGGCCTAAAGCCCATATTGAGTAGGACGTGAAAAAGGCCAGGGCCTTTTCTTAGATTTCTTTGTTTGGAGGAGCCTACAGGATTGTCCCTTTCTTAGGAGTCAGGTCACATTTTTCTTAACCTTTTACATTAAAACTGAATTAAAAATATACATATATAATTCATTTAATTTATGATTCTAAATGCCAAAACTAATTTGCAAAACATACAGGTCAAGGTGGAGACAATGCTTACTGAAGGCGACAACGCGGCCGAAAGTATTGTGGATGTCATCAACAACATAGGAGTCCAAAAATTAGTCCTTGGAATTACCAAATCTAATCTCAGGTAAGGTGACTCTAATTTTTAATATAAAAGTCCTTAATATAAAATTCAATTAATTAATTTAGAAAAATAAAAAACATTATATGCTACATGAATACATGATCTTTCTAAAACAATCATATGTATTATTAGATTATATGTCAATTTATGAGTTAAAAAAACTAATTTGAAAAAGAATGATAAGTATAATTATTTTAAAGCAATTTATTTAACTTCAATAACTCCTCCAAATTACTACCTTCAGTCCTTAATATAAGGTCTTATTTGACTTTTATTTTAGTTCTAAATATAAAACCCCAGTCCACTCTGTCTCTCATATTTATGTATTTTTTTCTTCAAAATAATCCTTCTAACAATAATAGTTTTAGTCAATACACTTGATTAGTAAGGATATTTTAAGAAAGACAATGCCTGTTTGTTACAAATAACAAACTTAACTTCTTTCCTTAATCTCTTCAAATTAGTCAACTAGCTTTTATAATTAGGATCGAAGGTAGTAGTTCATAAGATCTTATACTACCTCCGGTCCTTAATATAAGACCCTGTTTGACTTTTATTTTATTCCTAAATATAAGACTCCAATCCACTTTGTCTCTCATATTTATATATATTTTTTCAAAGTAGTCTTTCTAACAATGATAGTTCTAGCAATACACTTGATTAACAAGGATATTTTAGGAAAAACGACACCTATTTAGGACAAATAACTAACTCAACTTACTTTCTTAATCTTCTTAAATTAGTCAACTGGCTCTTATAATTAGGACATGAGATAGTATTTAAGAGTGGAGATAGTATTTAATTAATTTGAATATATTAAGAAAGTCAAATAAATTAGTTAATGAATTACAACGAACCTAACATAGTCTCCCTAAGCTACCTCTAATTACCAAATCCAAATCCGATATGATCGGAAGGAGCATTTTGTAATTTCCAACGTTTCAGTTATTGGATTGATGATAGGAAAAGTGGGTCTCGCAGAAGAAAAGCAATGGCAGTTGAGGTAGTGAAGAAAGCACCTGAGAACTGTGACGTGAAGATCATATGCGAAGGAAAGGACGTGATTTATGACCTGGTTGGGGCTGCCTCGCCACGTTCCAGCGAATGTGACACTCCGCTATCTGGATCTTCACGGGAAGAAGATGAATCTCGTGGCGGTGTTCCCTTCAAGAAGATGCCCGGGCCCAGAATTTCTTCTGCATCCGGATGAATCCCACTTTAAGACCGAAAAGAAATCGTCGGTGGATCCGGGCTTTAGATTGTGGAATTAGACGCGCTAGGGATTGTCAAAAAGAAAAGTGGATGTAATTATGAACATGTAGATAAGAACGTCAAAGATGAATCTTGTGGAAAAGCGTATCAATTTTGATAGGTTGAACGGAGACACTCAAATCATTCACGGAGGATCCGTGATATACTTTGTTTGCAACGCCGGAACATCTGTGAAAGCTAAGATCCGTTTGGTAGCTTCGAAAGTAAGCCCACGACAGAGAGAAAGGAAGATGAAATCTCGCCTTTCTAGAGGCTAAGTTTCAGAGATTGCTTCGACCATCTTTCAGCGCAAAACTACTACAGAACGAAATTAATACTCCTCCGGTCCTTATTATAAGACCCAATTTGACTTTTTATTTGGTCCTAATTATAAGACCCAATCCATTTTGTCTCTTATATTTATGCATTTTTTCCCAAGATAATCCTTCTAATAATGATAGTTTTAACCAATATACTTAACTAGCAAGGATATTTTAGGAATGACAACACTTATTTATTATAAATAACCAACTTAACTTACTTCCTTAATCTCCTCAAATAAATCAATTGGGTCTTATAATTAGGACCGGAGGAGTATATATATATATATATAGAACAACATTTTTATTCTAAAAACTGCTTACGATGTCATTTTATCATTAATCCTAGTATGGATAAAATAATAGTTTATCTGTGAGTACTATGAAGAGTAGGAGTCACCGAACGTTCTGATTCCAACTCACAGTGTTCTGCGATCAATGAATGTCTACCAATAGATTACAACTCAGAACTGTACCCAGTTGAGTTTGATGGCATATAAAAATGCTTCATCTTTTTGGGGACATAGATACGGAGCTTTGAGATGACAATGGCAGTTCAAAAGGGGCATTTTCCTTTATGCTTTCACCGATGACAGAGAAGCCATGCATTAATTATATGCCATACAACTTGTGAAACAAGAAACAGCCAACAAAAGACAAAACATACAATTCCTCATCATCTGTTCTTTAAACATTGAAAAACAGTTCCTCCCCCCTTTCTTTCAACAGAAACCATTTTGCAATCATCAATATCTGTCTCTAACACTAGAAGAAATCAAACTCAAGATAATTACCAGAGCCTTTCTGATCGGCAATTGACATATGGTTGCTGGCCTTTTCGGCCGCTGATGAGGCTGGGGAAGGTATCTTCTCATACTCTACAGGCTTTGGGATCTCTGGTGGGGTGGCGCAGCGAATAAGTGCCCAATTCACACCTTCAAAAAAGGGATGTTGCTTTATCTCAGTGGCGCCTCGTTTATATGCCAACCTGTGCTGGGGTTCCTTCACAAGCAGCCCCCTTATGAGATCCCTTGCTGCAAAACTTACAACAGGTGCTTCTGGAAATCGGAGAGGCTGGCCTACAACATTAAACAATGTAGCTCGGTTCCCAGAACCCTTGAAAGGAGTCTTACCAAACAAAAGCTCATATAGAAAGATTCCAAAAGTCCACCAATCAACCGCACTCCCATGACCTTCTCCCTTGATGATCTCAGGTGCCAAATATTCATGGGTTCCAACAAATGACATGGATCGTGCATCGGTAGGCTCAGCAATGAGCTCAGGCAATGGAGTCACTTGGTTTCCAATTTCAGTTTTGGGTTTCCTATCCTTCTTTGATTTGCTAGAAAAGAGCCGAGGTGAGAAGCATGTTGTAGGAGCAACGCAGGATGGCTGGATGCAGGAAGGCGGTTCAATACACGCAGGTTGCACACAATATACAGGATTCTTCCTTAAAGGATCAGATTCCATGACTGAACTTTTAACAAGAGTGGGACTAACGGCACAACGGAGGGAAAGGTCAAAGTCTGAGAGCATAATGTGCCCATCATCCCTAACAAGGACATTTTCTGGCTTGAGATCACGGTAGACAATGCCAAGCATGTGGAGGTACTCCAACGCCAGCAGCACCTCTGCCACGTAAAATCTGCAATTCAACAATAACATAGAAGCTGTTACCATCAAATCAAATCCAAACCATGATCTCACTAGGCAATATTATATCTAGACTAGGAGCATGAGTGCTTGCATCTCTAGCAAGCAGACATCATCAGACTTCAGAAAGGTGAAGAAGTTTGGGCATGCTCAAATGCCAAAAGCCAAGTCAAAACCAAATACAGAATAAGGTCCATGATGGCTTTTCCTGGGGAAAAAGCAGAGCATGAGACCCATGTGTGATCCCTTAATTCTGGTTTGCTTGACCTATAGACAAGTATATTTAAAATCCACATTCCACAGGTATTCTGAGATAGATGAACCACAAATGCATGACCAGACTACTTTCCTAATCACATAATGTAATACAAATAACATGCAGCAGCAATTGTCATGGTTGAAAACTTTTACAATGTTTGACTTTCAAAACCAAATATGTATAACATCCTCTGACGATCAATGAATTACGGATACCCACCAAGATATACAGCATAATTATATTATAAAGTTGATACAACATCTGGGACTTGTTGCATTTACTTTTTCTTATTTCAAAAAATATAAAATCTTCAAGTCTAAGAACTTTGCATGCCTCAATGAAAGAGAAGAAGTGAACTAAGAGCTTTACAAACATAGAGTAGAATAAAGCACTTTCATAAGGCGGGAATTAACCACAGGTGTTAGATTGTTAGAAGTAAACCAAGGGAACAATTTAGAAAATTCAGGTCATCAATTTATACGTAATAATCAAATGAATTATCACTTGAATTAATGAAAAAAGAAAAGGGAGTTCTGACTTAAACATACTTTACTGCTTGCTCAGGAAAATGCTTCCCTGGCTGCCTCTGCCTGAGAGTGTGCAGGTCTCCACCTGGGCAGAATTCCATTACCAAGCATGAGAACTTCTCTGTCTCAAAATGGGTATACAATGTCGGGAGAAAAGGATGATCAAGTGATTGCAGTATTTCTCTTTCTGTCTGAGCACGAAGCAGCTTTTTACGACTAGCTAAAGACCCTTTATCCATTACCTTCATTGCGAAATAACATTTAGTTCCACTCAGTTCTGAGAGATAAACGCTCCCAATATCCCCACAACCCAACCTCTTCAGTAGTCTAAAGTGAGCTAAGCCCAAAACTCCATCTTTAGCTCGGACGGCTTGAATAGCTTCCCATCTCAAGTCATTTGCCTTGTGAGGCTTGTTGACACTGCTACTAAAGCTGCTGCAAGTGCTCTCATCACTCACATCACTGCTTGTACTTCCTCTGCAAATGCTACTCTTGCCACTCTCAACAAGATCAACTCGATCACTAATCTTGGCACTTCCACTGGTCTTTGCCAGGCTGCTGGCCCCATCACTAACTTTAGCAGAAACAGAACTACTCTTCACACTTCCATATTCTGATGTTTTCTTTTCTTGGTCAATAGAGCTTTCCTGCAAACCTCTATTCCCATTAACAACATGGTCAACTCCTCCAGATAGTTGTTCACTAACAGATAAGGAAACAGAAGAACCAAATTTACTAATCAAGGAATCAGCAGACTCCTTTGGGTTTGAACTCCCTAGCTTCTTCTTTTCAGAAGCGTCTCCAGTGTACTGCTTCAACGAGTCCTGAACATATTTTGATAAATCTTCTGGCGCAGCCAGTTCAGATTTCCCAGTCTTTGAAGATTTGATGTCTTTTGCCTCTATTGTTTGAATCCCAGCCGTCTTATGATGATGTTTCTGGGCAGCTCTAGCACTAGTTTTTGAGTCCATCAGATATGATAAACAGTCTTAAATCAGATCAAACCAACCAAATCTGTGACCGGCCATCCGTCTCCATTAGCATTGTATCTTCCATCAGTAATCCCGATCACCTGCAATTTCTTCAATGATAAGAAACAATATATAAAAGGAATCATGAAAAAATTGTCAGTCGTTGACTGCAGTATGATGCAATAGGCTTAGCATTAACATCAGAGCAGAGGGTGATCTACCAATCTATTAATGAAGAGACAAAACCTATGCCACAATGGACTTGTCACATAACAACTCACACTTAAGATGGGATAGCAACAGATCCAGTAAGCAGTGATAGAATATCGCCCACTTCGTGAATCACGTAGATATCATATAATAGCTAAACCACAAGAAGATAATCAAACAAATTCAACGTCAGATTTACCAAGAGAAAATCCAAAAGCAAAATATTATAGCAGCTAACCCCAATAGGTAAATCAAGTGACTTTCATTTCCAGAAAGAAGGGGAGAAGAAAATAAAGCTGCGAAGCTGCATGTACTCCATGCCCAGATTAGTAAAGCTCAGAAGTGAGAAGCAACTAACAAAGACACCTCGGTTCTCATCTTCCCAACACCATCCCCCGAAAAGATAAAGTAGTGAAATTGAAAGGAAAAAGAAAAATTACAGAAAACGAATGAAAAGGGGAGGACTAGGAGGACCAACAAAAAGCAAGATAGGTGTCAATCAAATTAGGGCCCCAACACGAAAAATGCAGATTTTGGACAGATTTTAACCTATTCAGACAGATAAAATAATCGTGACAAGCCAAACGAAAATGATCAAGACTAATTAAACGAAACCTGGATCTTGATCATAGAACCTTGATTTCGAGTGAAATTTGCGGTAGATTCAAGGGAAGATGGAGACCCCGGTGCAAAAAGCAAAAATTGAAGGGAAAGGGATGCAACCCACATGAAGAGAAATGAGAGCCACCAAAAGGAAAGTAGGATAAGCCCAAAAGAGTACCTTATTTCGAGGATCAGAACTCCCTCAGCGTCGTTGCTTTAGCAGTGATGAAAAGGGGCGAAAATAATGTAGAAAAGAGAACTCCGGGAGCTTAGAGAGAGAGAAACATAGAGGAATGGAAGCTATGGAGAGTCATGAAACTAGACTGGGCCGGTGTACTATTACTCCATTAGGCGGGGCGAGGGGGAGAGAGAAAGAGATAGAGAGAGAGTATGAGGTCAAAGGTAAAGCAAAGCTTTTTCTTGGTTCAATTATTTCATTGGGTTTTTGTCCTGAAACAAGCGGGGTCCAAATCACAAAACAGTTCTCTGTTCTTCTGAGGTCTTGCCCCTGTCTGTCATGCCTGTGCCCAAATAATTCTTCATCTCTCTACTTTTTTTTTATTTTTTAATGTTTTCTTTTGGTTTGTGTTCTCCAATTTTTTTAATCAGTAACATGACAATTATGCCCTTTCTATTTTAATAATAGTTAATAGATTTTGTGGGTTATTTTTTCAAATTTCGAAATAACTTTTTTTTTTGGGGCTACTCATCTTGAATTAAGTTTCATGATAAATAGATAATATTATGCTCAGTTTGGCTTCTAAAAATGTTGAGCTGTCATATTATTGAATTCTAGATTCTTTTTTTGACCAAGAATTGAATTCTAGATTCTAGATTTTAGGATCGGATTTTGAGGAAATTTTTTTATTCAATGAAACGATCCTTGTTGCCAATTGAAAATAAAATGAATATTATAGAAAATACTTTGATTCTATGTCAAATACACATGCTACATTTCTATTGTTTTTTTTTTTTTTAAGTTAAGTGTACATAGATGATAGAGCAAAGAGCTGAATTTATGGAAGCATGATAAGCAATGCCTAACTGCATAATGATTGAATGATATATTATTTTTTATAAAAAAAAAGTGTAAATGGATAGCTATAATATGAGAACCGCAGATCCCTAACATAATGTTTCAATTAATGTTTCAAGAACTCACTTCCTGAAACTATATATATTTCAGTCCATAATATATATTTTCTTAATATTTCAACCTAGAAAAAAGAGGGGGAAAACTGTAAAAAGAAGGTCTTCCAAGATGTGGAATTTTTTTTCCTATAGATAATAATTGTTATTATGATTATGTTTGCATGAAACATCAGAGAGAAAATACAAATTCCTATACTTAAGCCGACATAAAGATTTTTTGTTGCCTAAAACGGGAGCCTATTTTCTCTAATAGTCAATAAGATCACTAAGAAATGGACCAATGAAGAATGAGAATGTTTTGGTGTACCAATGAAGATTAGAAGTGTAATACATACTGAATATATGCCGCAGCTATAATAATAACATTCTCTTGGTGGTCCATCTGCTATTTGTAAAAGTAATGGCCATTACTGCTCCTTTTGATTATCTACCAAAAAGCAGAGGCTTTAATTTCATTGTATGCAATCAAAATATGAATTATGCACTCATTTGGTTGGTAACTTCTTCACAATTCCAATTCCTATGGTCATATTTCATTATTAAAGATGTACTCTATTTTTTTGTCATCCTATTATAAGGTATTTCTAAAATGTTTTGTCCGGATTAAAAAAAAAATAGAACTTATTAAGTCTATCTTAAAATTTTATAACTTTACAATTTTACCTCTACTTTAATATTTATAGTTTTTAAGGAAATAATAACTTACAGAATAATAAATTAAAAATAAAATTCTACCTTCATATAATAACTTTAATAACATGATTTATGTAAAGAACAAAAAATATTATATTTCTATCCTATGAATAGGGTTAGAGGAATATTTTTAAGGAAATTTTTTAAACAAATGTCTTTTGACTTTTAAAATTTCAAATCAAGAATTATTATAAAAATATATTGTCATTTACTTTTCAAATATGGTCAATTGCTAACAAAGTGTTGTAAACAAAACTGATTTGAAATTTTAAAACTCAATAGATATTTTTTGGGATCTTCCTTTTTTTAAACAATTTAAACTTTTGACTTCTACTCAGGTCTTATTAAATCCTTATTTGCTTGAACTAGTCTCATCATGTAATTGAAAATATGTCTTTGAATGAGAAGTGTGGGAGTAATATATAAACTTATTTTGTATATAGTGTATATTATCTATGTTGTAAATCTACATAAGCAATGAATTCAACTTATGTGATTAATATTTGATGTCTCAAGCAAGGGTTATATCATGTTTTATATTGAAAAATTATCTTAATATTATAAGAGATGTCTTAAATTAGATCCTCTCTTATGACAAAAGGGGTTCGGTTAATAAGTAATAAAAAGAAAATTAAAGAAAGTCCACATGAAATCAATTGTGCTACCCTACTTTTTTTTCCTTCTAATTTTCTATTATTTATTCTCTTCTAAAGGGTCCAACTAAAGATCCCAGGTTATCAAGTATCTCCACTGAAGAAATCAAAAGATATTTAATTCTAAATTCAGATGGCCAAAGTGTATATATGCTCATCCTGTACAAATAAACATTTGACTTTTAGATAATTATTAATCACTATAACTTTTGTAAATTTTTGAACATTTGGTAGTATATTATTTTGTCGACGAAGAAAGAGTAACATGTTAGGGTGCTATATTTGACATTTAAAATAATTATATGAGCATAATATAAACTTTAAGGGAGGAAACTATCTAAAATTCAAGATTCAAAAACTTTTATCCAATTTAATAAAAAGTAAAATATGTTAGAATTAAAACCAGGCAGGACCACCCTTCTAAATGCTTGAATTGTGTTGATGGGACAAGGGATAGCATAAGGATCATAAAACCCTAAAATGAGAGAAACTGGGAAAGGGAGAAATAAAGGGTTGCACTAATAAATGAGCTTTTCACACTAATAAGGTCGGGTCTAGTGAAAAGACCTAGTTCATCACAACATGATAAACTAAACTTTGAATCTCTGTTGAGAGGGTTACCCACATTTAGTATCTGACAGTGTCTCAAATAGGATTACTTCTAATAAAAAGATACATATGCATAGCAAAAAAAAAAAAACAAAAGGCTTTTCACACTCTCCCAAAGAACTTGGCTGAAATTGTTTCCTTGAATTTGTTTCAAGAATAATTAGTGATTTAATTTCTCATATTTAATATCAGGAATAACGCTTGTGGGTAAACTAATTTTTTTCAAAATACAAAAGACAAATATAGATAAGTAGAGATTTAATTTTTCATATTTGATATACCACTCACGCCAACCTACAATGAAGCTATTGATATACTATAAAATATGTAATCACAATCACACACACGTATACACAACTGTATAAGGCCCCAAATGAGAACGAAATCTCATAAATAAGTTAACAATCAAAGTGGTTGGAATTTATTTTTCTAATGAGGCCCCCTCCCTCTCCAAGTTGACATGCTTTTGTTTATGGGAGCAATGCAATTAAGATAATCCAAACACACTTATCTATCCTGGAAAGCATCCATGTCTCTCACTCACATATCCACAAACACCTTTCCTACATTTTGACAACACAAACATATATGGAGGCAAGAGGGCCTATGTGATGTAATTAAATTGACTTGTAACAAGAAACATGCCCACAATTCACCCTGCTTTAAATCTCAACCACGAGACTAATATCAATCAACAACACAGGAGACATGTTCCCACATAGATATTAGTATATATATGTTCTTATGGCCAAATTAACCAGTCCTGTTCAAAACATGAAGAAGGTAAGACTGGCATAAGGTGGTTTGGGTATGAGATGAGAAAATTAAAATCTGGCAGTGGGAAATTTGGAATTGATCAGTGTGGTCTAAAAGTAAAAGAGAATGAGAGTATTGCGGGGATTTGGTTGGTCTTACCATTCCAAGCGTGTTTGGTTTGATTGAAGTCGCTTTCTGAATCCAGGTTGAGTTAGTAATGGCCACACATGAAGGAAGATGAGTGTTCTGTTGAAACATTCAACTTTGAAGGGTAGGATTAGGATCAGGGGCTTTTGAATTGAATCCATCGTCTCAGAACTTGGGTCCCACATCTAAAAGCACACCACTTCAACACCCTCACCACTCTCCCCCGTCAGTATATATCCATATCTATGTACATACATATACATATACTCCTCTTGTTCTTAATATAAGACCTATTTAACTAATTTGATTACATTAAGAAAGTTAAGTAAGTTAGTTAATTATAAAAAAAATGATATGTTTTTCCTAAAACACCATAATCATCTTCCTTAATATCTTTTTTCTCTCTTCTATTTGATTATGGTTGAGGGAGTATCTATAAGGGTAATTTAACAAAAATTGATATATATGAGAAGTAGGTCTTATATTTAAGATCAAAATCAACTCAACAGTTATATCCTATATTAAGAACCGGAGAAGTATTACATAAAACGCAATTGATTTAGCCAATAACCTTATAGTCTAATGTTATGAGAGCTTATTAAGTAAGAAGCTATGAGTTGAATTCTACTTGTGACGCAAAACAGTTAGTGTCTATCCTTCTAATTAGAAAAAGAAGAAGAAGAAAAAAAACACTTGGTTTATTTCCTGAGGATTTTCTTCTTTTTTTTTTTTTTTTGTCCAGAGCTTGCTCCTTCGAAGGTAAATACGGAGAGAGATTACTAGCTTAAGTGATAAAAGTAGGATGAGATGTAAGTAGAGCTTCGGTCTCTATTTCTTTTCTTTAAACTTAGTTTTTTAACAATTGGATTAATCTCATGGCAAATGGATACAAGACATTTGCATAAGTAAATAGAGATATAAAAACTCAATTTTACCGTGAGCTAGTTTTCTTTAGGTATTTAAGAATTGACTCTTCTTTATTACGATATTGATCCAATAGTAAGAAATTTATAAGAATTAAATAAAGACAATAACCCATGATAGAGAATTGAGATTTCAGCTCTGTCATGTTTGCAATAATGTAATTAATTAAAGAAAATAGAAATATTGCATCTCAGTACAAAATGGGTTGACACCTATAAGAAAAGTTGAGCACATATATATTCAATAATGCACCCATATATACCAACAACAGTACTAATCAATTAGCAAAATTTAAGAAAAAAGGGGGGAATCTATATGCCAAACATTTTTAGTTAATTAAAACAAAAGTAGTACAATTATGTTACAGAACCTTCTGACCCTTCCTTAATACACATATACTGTGGTTGGCCTCCCATCAAAGCCTATGGAACCATTAAGTAAAAGACGTCATTCTTTGCTACATTATGTCATGTACCATTAATTAAGTAAACACAAAAGGAAAAACACAAAGAAGAAAATTTCATTCATTATTCTATATGAACTCTGATCTATACTCTTATTAAGCCTTCTGCATGTGATGCTGCCAGTTAATTACCCCACTAATTTAATATGCCAGGCTCCATGCAGCGAAATAATTTTCAAAGATTCATATCTGCAACAAAGGCATTGATTATATATAGAGAGAGAGAGAGAGGATTCACAGAGGTCCATGCATAGAGTTTTGAGCTACCTTAGCATAGCCACATGCCACTATTTCTCTTTATGATTCAAAACTACTATCAATTTTATGCAGTGGTCCTCCCCCCTCCCTCTTTCTCTCTCTCACATCATGTTATTGCTCATTATTATTGTTATTATTATAGTTACTGGGATTAAATATTCTGATGGCATTACAGACTGATATGAGCAGCATCCAGATGTAGCAGTTCTTCAATGGCATTTTTGCATGTGCCTTTCATCTGACTCTTGGGACCCTCAGTCTATACCCACAATAAACAAGTCTGACTTTCTCAACACAAAAAAAAAAAGAACAACAAACAAAGAAAAAAAAAGAAAAAGAGAAAATGTAAAATTATTATAAAACATATAAATGCTGAGAAATATTAATTATTTGAGACACACATGCATGAGACTTTCTTTTTTCCTGTTTTTGATGATGCTTCAGAGTTTGATAGCCTTACCTAGCAGAAGGCTTTTGAGAAAGCTTTGGAAATGTGGGATTTTGGGTGCAAGCTTCACTTTATAGCTCCTTTTGATGTTAAAATCTCTTGCCCACAAAACAAAAGTTGAAAAACAAGAGCAAAAACTACAAAAAAAAGGAAAAAAAAGGAAAAAATAAAGAAAAAGTGGCTTTGGATAAAATTATTGACCCATGAGTCTATCTTGTACTGGCTAGCAACTAGCAAGGCCCAATTCATACATTATAATATATCCCTTCCCTCTTTTCCTTTTCTTTCTTGAGCTTATCTCTCCCATTTGACCTGTAATCCTCACTTTTCTCTCTGGAAAGATGAAGAAAAACTTGTGGACCACATATGATATTGAAACGTCATTGTGTGCTTCTGGGTTTGGAGTTCCACTGATCTTTTCTGAACTGACTCTTTTATTATTTATAGGATAAAGGGTCATGTATCGTTTTGCAGACACAAATACTTAAAAAAGAAAAAAGAAAAAAAGCCAAATAAATAAAACCAAGAAACTACAAGTGATTGTTAAAGAGGGTAGGTGGGTCTCCATTATCGATGTGGATTATTTTATGCATGACTGAAAATTCTTCCTAGCTTTAAAAATTTAAATATATAATATTTATTATATTACTATAATTATTTAATATTGATTATCTATATACATTCATCATGTTATTTTTCAAGCTCTTATATGATTTTGTGGAAATCAAAGTTATTAGAAGATGCAAATATTGGCCTACGATATTGATAAACAGGCTATTACCACCAAATACTGCAGTATTATATTACTTATTCATCCAAGCCATCTCTTTTCTTCTTACCCTTATTTCCTCTATATATATATATATATATATATCTCTCTCTCTCTCTCGTCCATTCTCCTATTACTGATAGACAAGAAAATTTCAAAATAATGACAACAGTAATAATATTAATAATAAGAATGGGGAAACAATCAGATATCTCAAAGAAATAGTTTGTGTATGGATCAATTGCTCTCAGTTAGAGCATGTACCCTTTTTATGGACTACCTGCAACTGTAAAAAAATTTCCCAAGAATTGAAAGGGATGTCCAAATTGGAAGGTATTAAACTAAGCTCCCGAAAATTTCAGCATATCAGATAGTTGGCCCGTATAGTAGTCTGGTTGAATGTTATTTGAAGGGTCTTTCAGCTCAGGTTCTGACGTGACACCTGTTCCCCCAGAGTAATCAAACCAAGTTGTCAATAATTTTCATAGTCAGGACAACTCGAAAGACAAGTCCTTTTTTCTTAAATCACAATTGAAGATCCTAGGACATTAATGTACAGTGAGGACCGCGTATCACTTGAAACTTCTGAATTTACAAATCAAACTCCCATATTCACAACTTGAAGGTCTTTTATTTTATATAAATTTTCTTATAGGGTCTTTAATTCAATTGTCACCCCCCACCTCCGAAGAGAAAGCTGAATCCATTACCTGAAAATACAAGAAGAGTTTTGCAGCCGGCATTCTGTCCAAACAAAATATCAGTGTCTAGCCTGTCCCCCACCATACACATCTTGGATGGACTTATGTTGAATCTGATTCAAAGGATGAATTATACAATGATGAGAAGAATATCAAGCGAGTGGCAAGTCCCTGCGGGAAAGGAAAAATGGGGAAAAAGAACCAACAAACTTATGTCATTTGGCTTTCTTACTTCTGTAATAAAAAGTCCATCATAAAGGTGGATGGCTTCCCAACTACAACAGGCTCCTTTTGGGTTGATCCACAAATGGCAGCAACCATACAACCGGCACCTGAAGTTCATTTTTGATCCATTATACGACCATATAATTAATCAAGTTGCATACTAATTCTAGTCTACGAGAATAGAATGGAACTGAGAACCAGACCAGGCCATTCTTGCAAGGCAGTCATATGTCCAATTGCATCTCGATTGGTGGCAATGAAAAGGCATCCAGGATTCTCCCGTATGCAAAGAGTTCCATACCTGTGAAGTCAGACATTGAAGTATAATCATATGAAGCAAAGAAAAGCGAATAATAAACTGATGATTTGATGCTAGCATTCAGAAGGCTTTATTGTTTCACAATAATTTCAGAGGATGTAAAAAGATATTAAAACTGAGATTTTTAGCTGTTTCATGTAGTCATATTCACGGCTCGCCTAGAGCAAATGAGAAATAATACTGAAACTTCAACGTCCATTCTTCTGTCAGGTCGCTCTCTAAGGCACGTGATTTATTTTGACTTACTTTAACTGTCCCCCCCCCTTTTGGTTATGTGACTTACTTTAACTGTTGTAATTGTTAGTTTGATGCATTGCTCTTCTTGAAAAAGAGTAATGTGTTCAATATGTCATTCATTCTGTATCATATACTTGTTACAAAAACCTTGTACTCTATCCTTACAGATGTTTGGCATAAACGAACGTCAAAAGAAGCAGTTTAGAAAACTCGGCAGAGCAGATTAATCCACAAGGCCGAACTAAGACTGCCAGAAACTAGTGCTCTCTCTCTATAATTCATGTCGTGGCAGGTGCAAAAATACAGTTGTGACAGCATCTCTCAATATTTTTTATGAACTACATATGCAGACAAGTCATTAAGGATCCTGAGTTTGATCACTGGAGACACAAGTCAATGAGAAAATATACTGAAATTTTAGTCAGGAACAAAGGGGACAGATTTTCTCACTGAAACTTGTAGTAGTTAATGTATGGATCTATTCCCACCACAACAGCTCCAACCTGCAAGAATGAGTTCAGCAGTTAACTGCATGCACTGAAGTCAGTGAAAATGCATGTAGAAAAATTGAGCAAGATGTTACATTACACTCTTATCATGGTCAAAGTAGCGGTTCTGATTCAGCTGTACTGTTTTATTCCCGTCTGCCTGCAACAATTGAACTCTTCTATGAGGGCTATGTCAGTGGCGGTCATCCCTGTCTCTGTCTTGTATCAATGAATATTTACAATAGGCTAAGATTTGAATTTGATCGCTTGAATCAATTTGTTAAGGGAAGGTTTCATATCTAGCGAGACTCCCTCCCACTACCTACCTCATAGAAGTGAAGGACCATCTAACCAACTAAATTTGAAGCTAAAGATCACTCGAACTGAAAGAAATTAATTTGGGAGCACAATACATTTCTTACAGATAGCTCTCTAAAATATAAAGAATGTGACCTTAAAATTTAATTCGAATCTAAGAAAAGAAGGGGAAAAGTGAATTAGATGAACTTACTGGACCACCAAGACCGGTAAATCCTGCAAGCTGCAACTCATCCAGTATACCTTCTCCGCCAATTACATAAATCTGCAGAATGAAACGTGAAAAGCAACCCAAAAAAAAAAAAAAAAGAACAGTGGAACTGACATCTTCGGACTGGCAAAAATAACAAATCTCAACCTAGATTTTATAACTGCAACAGTGAAATACTTAATGACTGTTCTAATAATTTATGAACAAGGTACTATCTAAAAAATAGGGAGTCTCCTACATGAAGCCAAGAAGTTAAAGTGGACTAAAATATTGAGACTCGAATCACTCAATACAGATGATGAGAATACTAGGACGAAACAAGCTAATGAAATCAGAATGATGCACTAACGAAAACTTGCGTACTGAGCTTCAAAAACTTCAAATGACACGAGAATGTAACTCCAAATATTTTAGTGTCTGGCTTTCAGATTTCATTAGCAGACACAGAAACAAGCACGTGAAAGATTAACGCTAGTGAAGATGAAGTTTAACTAAGATCGTCGCAGGGTACGCCACTCAACTATCGTCTTTCACATATTGATGTGTAAGCAACATAAGATATGAAACTGAGCATACTTGAAATAGAAGTAAGAATTTCAAAAGCTTTCTTTTGCGGTATTAGTTCAGCTCACCAACCTTCTTTTCCGAGGGAAAATTGTTGACCTTCAAGTACATGGCAGCAGCAAAGGACGAGGAGAAAATTTCCTCCTGCAAAATGAAAAAGGTAGCAATGAGTGAATTACTCCAAATCTAACAACATGAAAGTTCATTCCCAATTTAGTTCAACAAAAACGAAACCTCGGAAACGGAAATTCCTAAAGACTGGAACTTTTTAGCATTCTGTTTCCTCGATTTTAAGGAATTGTTGGTCACAAACACCAGCTTCTTTCCCTAAAGCACAACACAAAATTAAATTACTGATGAGTTCAATCCGATAAAAGAAATGAACAAAGTAAATCACATTACACACACCTTGGACCGGAGCATATCCAAAGTCTCGGGAACACCATCAATAAGCTTATCACCCTTCCAAATGACACCTAACATCATATCAAACAACTGAAGAAAGGAAGAAAGGAAGAAAAACAGGAGGAAAAATCGACAGGACATTCATATACCATCGCAATCAAAGAGGAAAGCTTCGACGGAATCCAAGAGATCTTGGAAGTTGAAAGAAGCTAGAGGATGGGAAGGCATTGTCCCAGACGGCAAACCCAAATCAAAATTGAAGCTTTGGCCAGCAGAAGCAGGGGGCAGGAAAACTGGAGCGAATCTGAGCGCGCGTACTATTGCTGACCAATAATGATTCCTTTTTTATTTTCCTGGGGGCTGTTATTATATTTAGGTTATCGGATATACAACGGTCGTTCCATCATCGCCAACCGAATTGTGGGTAAGAAAAATACTGCTGGCATGGTAAAAAAAAGAAAAGAAAAGGCAGGAAAAAATATAAAAAATTATACGAACAACATGAGATAGTCAAAAAGTAGAATTATTAATCTATAAATATTGATTAATGAAGGAGGCAAAATCTGAATTGATTTTTATTACGGAATCCTAATTCAAATACCGTGTAGATTGTTGGCTAATCCGTGAGATGACCAATTTTGGTCATTAGAAAATTACATATTAGTAGTTTTATTTGACGACATTACATTCCTCGCGTGTTGCTCCATTCAACACGTTAGTTCATATCCAAGCCAGTTTCATTATGCTTGATCGATTAAATAATGAAAAGGACTATTTTTTTTATAATGTGATGAATTAAGATTTAAATTTTTATTAAGAGATGCAAGACGGTTTGAATTTGTGAGGGGATAATTATCCCGATGTATCTTCATTAGCCCTAGCAGTCATAAGTCTTTTTATTTACTCTTGGTTTTCTTCTGTTTCGCTAGGTGGCACTACACAATATATTCTGAGGCATTGTGATCCTCTTCTTCTACCTCAAATTAACATTTTTATTTCCCGAATTTGTTGTAATTTTGAGGGCTGTAATGTTTTTTTTTGTTCTCATGCGTACGTAATTTGGTTTTGTATTGTTGGTTTTTTTATTATTTAATACATTGTTTTCTAGGATTGATTAGAGAAGGGACTTTAAAGAGACTTTTTTCTTTTTTACCAGCGACTTTAAAAAGACTAATTGTATACTATCTCTAGTTTTTAATATAAGATCTCGTTTGACTTTTATTTTGATCCTAAATATAAAATTCTAATATACTTTGTCTCTAATATTTATGTATATTTTTTCAAGATAGTCCTTCTAACAATGGTAGTTCTAGCCAATACATTTGATTAGCAAAGATATTTTAAGAAAAACAACACATATTTATTACAAATAACTAACTTAACTTCTTTTCTTAATCTCTTCAAATTAATCAGTTAGCTCTTATAATTAGGATGGAGGTAATATTTCAATTTATTTCAAGATGGATGTTGTAACAACTTTTATAGATGTCTGTCTTTTCACTCGTATTGAAACGGGCCTATGTTAATGAATCTTTTCAAAGTTGACTAGCACAGACACATGGAGAAAAATATTACCTTGTGATGTCATAGTATAATCATTCAAATTTGAGTTCTAGAATCCTCTAAAAAGAAAAAAAGAAAAAAAAAAGAGCACATAAAATGCCTACTTTGAATTAGCAGTAAAAAAAGTAGCTTATTTTTAATTTAATTTTTTTAAAAGTTAAATTAGGTAACATGATTTATATTTGGATTGGCTTTTATAAATAAGTTCTTAGTAAAACTAAAAATTGTTTGGATTATGATTGAATAAATTTAGTTTACAAAATTACTAAAATGGGTATAATTTTATTAAATCATGAAAAATGATAAAAAAAATTATCAATTTACATAATATAATAATTCTAAATTATTTTAAAAGGAAGCTTAACGAATAAAATATGTTTTAAAAAGTTAGAAATATTATTAAAAATGATTTAGATAAATATAAAGTGATAAATAATTTTAAAGAATTAAAAATTTTATTATGGAAGCTACTTAAGCACGATAAAATAAGTAACCCAAAAACAATGGTCACCAACCCACAAGAGAGAGAGAAATTATTCTGCCTCCACTAGTCCACCAACCCAGAATAAACACGATAAAAAAAAGCCTAAAGCAGCTCCCATTAGCTTAACCCAATTGTACTATCTAATTTAACTTTTGGCCCATAAGCAAGGTGGGCCAAAAACTAAACCAAACGTGAGAAAAATTCCAACAACGGCTTTTGGCCGTTCAGAATGTGGCTCCAAACAGAGCAAGAATCTATATTTGCATTATTTAGAATTTTATTTTCATTATAGGAATCACCCTAGAAAATATCATTAAGAGAATGCGATTATAATTTTTATAATTTTCTTAATGCAATGCTTCAAATTGAAGAATAAACCTAACATTTTATGTTCAACATGAAGATATGAATATAAAAGACTTCATTTTTATAATATCAACCGATCATTATATAGTTTCTATATGTGAGGGGAAAAAAATTCATAAATGTGACAACTAATGTAGTGCACACTAAGGCCTCTTCTTCTGGGCATGAGGCCTCTTCTTTTACCAAAAAAAAAAAGAGAAAGAAATCTAAACACTACAATTAGACCAAAATGGCCATTATCTATATGCAACGAATAACAATGATACTACTATTAATTGATTTAATTCAGATAACTTTTTTACTTTTGACATCAATATCACAAAACAAAAAAAAACATGCGTATTATAATTTTCCCACCGTGTAATGCAAGCCTATTATTGGAGAGAGTTGATATGGGCAAATTTCTGTACGACAAATAAATTTGACACCTTGTTCCGCGTTTTAACATCTTCATGCCAGACATAAAATGCGATTTGGATGAGGCTACCAACATTTTGGTGCCATAGACGCCTGAGAAGCTCAAGAAACTAATGCGATTTTTGTTTCAAGCCTACCAGAGGCATGCCTCCTTGGTTCCTTACTGATTTCATTGAGATATGTTTCTAGATTTTCTGCTCTGAAATGTGGATCTGTTTCTGTGTTATATTTCTTTTTGAGTAAATTTGTGTGTTGAAATTTCAAATTCAATGGAATTATAAACTATAAAGAACAAAGTCCTAATTAATGTACTTTAGTTATTTTTGGTATCATAATGACTACACCATCCTAAAAAATAAGGTGATAAGGAGATATATCATCACTATTATCATGTCACTGCTTATAACATCTAAATTAGCTACCATTTTCACCATGTTTAATTTGTCAATGCACTAATTATTATAATCTTGAGATAAAATGCATATCTTACTAGTGAACTAGTTTTTCTCAAACCGGTATTCTTAAGCTGGCTAGTTAGTCGTTATTCCAGTTAGGATACTTAAAGCTAGCCATTAGAATTTCCTCATATTACGTTTCTCTCTCCCTCATCTGTCTCCTATGTTCTTTCATTCTTGTGTGCTATTGCCGTTTCTCTCTCCTTCCTTGTCTTTCTCCCCTGTTCTTTTATTCTTGTGTGCCATTCCCATTTCTCTCTCCCTCTCGTCTCTCTTCCTTGTTCTTTCATTCTTGTGTGCTACTCTCGTTTCTCCTTCCCTCGTCTCCCTGTTTACCTCCTCTGATTAAGGCATCAATGACTATGGGATTTGGAAAACTATATATTCCACAAGACATCGTAAATGAAATCTTTATCAGAATGCAAATAAGGTACCTTCTACGGTACGTTTCATCCTACAAAGATTAGTGGCAAGTTATCCACACTCGATATTTTCTTAGCCATTATTTCAACCACCATAGCCAACATAGTACTTGTCTTCTCCTAGAGCAGAAGCAAATTCTTCCCAATACGCATCTTCTTGATGACCAAAAACAAATTAAAGTTGACTTATTCCTTTTTGACAGCAACAATGAAGTGCATGAACTTCAAAACCTCCTAGAATCATATGGACGTGTAATTGGTTCATCTAACGAGTGGCTTCTCATCATGGGACCTCGTCTTTTAATGCCTATATGGAACCTCGCCTACGTCCATGCTATGCCAGTTCGTGAAGAATTTCTCAATTTTGGGGTAAGTGTTGTTGTGGGGTTTGGATTTTGCCCCAGGTCTCAAAATTATCACATATTAGTATTGTATAGGTCAAAAGATGGTGAGGGTATGACTCAACCAGAACTTTACTCATCCTCCACACAAACACACCGTTACAAAATTTAGAAAATGTATACTTCTATGATGAAATGGTATCCGTTGGGTCTTTTATATTGGAGAGGTTATTGATTCCTCTTGGTAGAGGAGTGGGAGGACTATTTTGAGTTGCTAATTGCCTTTGACCAAAAATCCTAACTTTTTCTTCATTGATGTTGCCCGATTTAGACTCCCACAAGAGGGATAGATTGATCATTTATGAGAATTAGGTTGCAATATTAACGTTCAGGAGAAAATCATACATTTATACAGTTGAATTATGGGTTCTTGATAACGAAAGTTGGGGATGGATAAAAAAGTATTATGTCAGAATAGCAGACATTTGGTGGCTAAGTCCCTTGACAGTATCAATATGGGGGGGAAGAGATAGTTTGCAACCTGACTGGATATTCGCATTACACAAAAGCTCTGTGCTTTCTAAACATTCGTACGTACAAGATAAAGCATGTCATGTGCAATCAAGAAGGTAACATCTTAGTTATCCACAGTTACAAAGAAAGCCTCTCTAGGAGCTTGGAGTGAGAGGGGCTTTTCATATTACTTAGCTTCATTAGTTCTCTGAAAAGACGGGCAGCTCTGTGCCTTTTGAACATTCTCAGTTTCTCACATACCAGATAAAGCATATCATGTCCAGTCAAGAAGGCAACATCTAGATCATCTACAATAACAAAGACGCCTCTCTAGGAGCTATAAACCTAAGAACAAAAAACCGAACCGGACAATAAACCAATTGAAGTAGTGGTTCAACGATCAGTTGGTCGAATTGGAATCAACTCAGGGTCAAACTGATCATATCAAAATAATTTAATTTAATTAAAAATAACATAATATAATAACATTAATAATCACTAATAACAAAATACAAGGAAATATAATAATAGTTTGATTGTAATAATAACAAAGTATAACAACATTAAGAATTTTGATCTTTACAATTCATCAATAATTAAAATAATAATCATTGATATCAAAATGATCATTAAACTTTATTTAAATGTATAGTGATTGAGATATTAGGAGCTGAATGAAAAAAAAAATATAACCAATAGCAATATAATCATCCAAACTTGTTCATTACCGGTTCATCCCAGTTTGACCGGTTCAATACTAGTTCAGCACCCAGACCAAACAGGACCATTGGCCAATTTTTCGGTTAAACCAGCTAGTTTTGTTTGTTTTTTTCCTTGCTATAAACTCAATATAATGCATGTCTCATCACTTTTATTTGTGAGAAGCCTCAGCCTCTATTGAGAAAGATTATTAAATTGTGAGGTTTTTCTAATAACATTAAATTAAACTCTTATCTTCTACTATATATAAGATATATTTATCTTATTTTATTTCTTATAGTTTTAACTTATTTCTAACCTAGTCCTTTGACTTTAACTCGGTATGATTTTACTACAAAAAATAATTGGAAATTTGGAGGAAGTTGGATGGAAAAGATAAGTATGGGCCTTGGGCCTATGTCATATCCACGGCCCACACGGTCCTAGCCAGCATGATTTGGTTTTCATGAATGATTTCTTTTTGGGCTCCGAGGACCCTATTGATGGGACATTATGAAACTTTGATGGTTTAAATTTAATTTTAGGGAAATTGCAAATAAATACCCCTAAATATGTAAAATTACAATTTGGGATTTTTATTTTGAAAAATAGCAAATAAGGACCCGATCTCACTTTTATAAATATGAAATCATGGTAAAATATATGAAATACCCCTAAGTCAAATGACAAGTTGACTATGAGAAATAACAAGTTCACTTTAACGAATAACAATTTTAGTAGATCAAATCATAACTTAGTTGAGGAAATGCCAAATGACAAGTTGACTATTGGTAACAACAAGTTCACTTTAGCGAATGACAACTTCAGTAGACCAAATCACAATTTGACTGAGAGGCATTTTAGACATTAAACCCACATTTCATATTTACAAAATTGGAACCTGGTCCTTACTTGCTATTTTCCAAATTTAGAATCCCAAATCGTAATTTTACATATTATGAGGTCTTTATTTGTAATTTTTTCTTAATTTTAATGATTCATATTATTTTTTTTCTTCTTTATTGTTTATTACTCCTCTAATCATTAATATAAGACCTATTTAATTAATTTGATCAGATTAAGAAACTTAGATAAGTTAGTTAATTAAAAGAAATGTGACACATTTTTTTTAAAACACCATAATCTTTTTTTTGAATACATCATCTCGCTTTTCTACTTAATTATGATTGATGGAGTATCCATAGAGATAATTTAGAAAAAATTGATAAATGTGAAAAATGGGTATTATATTTAGAATCAAAACCAACTCAACAATTGGGTCCTTTATTAAGGACATGAGGAGTATCATTTTTTAATTATTTGCAGTAACTAAATAATATTGATGTTTATGGAAAGCTTATGCAATTTTAAGAATCGTTTGAATTACAAGCGTGTCTCGTAATTACACATTTTATGTGAACCAAAACTGGAGATTTCTTTTTTTTTTTTTTTTGACCAGAGAAAACTGGAGATTTCAAAATGAGGCACATTATTAGCTTGTTATAAACATCACATATCGATGACACGATGATATTAATTATATTTAATAATTTTCAAAACTTATAGTTTGAACCATGCTGAATTATGTGAGTGTAAAGTTTTCCCCAACATGCGTCAATAAAAGTAAAAGTTTATTTAATTAGCAAGAAAGCCGCATATGACGCAGGTTTGAATCTAACTAGTTGTTGGACCCCAAAAAAAATCTTACTATCTGTGAATAATTTATAAGTATTTATGTAAGGATTTTTTTAAACTTTGGGGCATGTTATAGTTTTAGAGAGTTTTTGAAACCAACTCATCTAAAATTTATTATTATCCCAAAAAAATGTTTTCCATAATTTCTTTTATTCATAATACTAAAATATGAAATTTTGTTTAAAAGAAGTATATTATTGATGTTGATTTTTTTTTATTTATGATGTAAAATCGCTCTTTCCATGCATTAGGCTTTGCCCCCATAAAAAGTTCGGGCTTTGGAAAGATAAGTTATATTAGGTTAATTTTAGAGAAGTTAATAATAATACTAACAATAATATAAATTAAATTATTTTTAACCTATAAAATACTGACAAACAACCGTATTAATTGCGATTTTCCTTTCTAACTAAAGTCTTGTCCATTGATTTTTGGAAGTGGTCCTAGTTCCTATTCCTAATTTATGACTAAATTCAAAGCAAATTAATTAAAGTACATGTAAGTTGATCAACCATCACCTAATATAATTATAACAAATTTCTGACTAAATTCAAAGCAAATTAATTAGAGCACCTATAAGTTAATTTACGATCACCAAATAACTATAACAACTTGATATCTACATTTTTAGCCAGTCTCCTTCCCTCTCCAACCAAGTGGGATGTATTGTCAATTTGACCTATGAATAATGTTTTGAGAATGAGATTAAATTTTCAAATATTGGTTCAGAACTCAAAAGAAATGGTTAAAAAAAACTGGTTAATATCTGGGGAAAAAACCGATTAGATTATTGATTCGATCACTTTTAACTTTTATTTTTATTACTCCTCCTGTCCTTAATTTGGTACCTAATTGTTGAGTTGATTTTGGTTTTAAATATAAGACCTATTTTTCATATTTATCAATTTTTTCTAAATTATCCCTATAGATACTTTTGTCAATCATAATCAAGTAGAAGAGAGAATGAGAATATTAAAGAAGATGGTTATGGTATTTTAGAAAAAATATATCATATTTCTTATAATTAACTAACTTACCTAACTTTCTTAATCTAATCAAATTAGTTAAATGGGTCTTATATTAAGGATAGGAGGAGTATTATTTTTGGTTGTTGATATGAAATAGCAGTGTCATTTTAAGGATCATTCTAATAAAATTTAGAACGCTTATATATAATTGTTCTTTGAAAAATAATGGAAATAATATGAAAAGAAATAAATTAAACGAAATTTGGGGTTTATTTGGTTTCTTGTTTTGAAAACAATTTTTTATTTTTTAAAAACAGAAAAACAAAAAAAAACTTGTTTAATAATTTGTTTTTAGTTGATTGTTTTAAAAAGCAAAAAACAGTAAAATGTTTTTAAAAACTAAAAAACTAAGACAACTTTTACATGTCTTCTTGTTTTGTTTTTGTTTTTCTGTTTTAAAAAATTTTGAGAAATCTTTTTCTCTTCTCACTTACGCTCTACCACCTATCACTATTAGCGACAACTATTACCTATCAAATTTGATTTTCTATATTTTTTTCAAACATGATTTTTTAAAATTATTATCCAAACAAATTCCTTTTTTTTTTTGTTTTCAAAACTTGTTCTGAAAAATAATTTAAAATTGTTTTGAGAGAAAAAAACAAAGAACAAAAACAAACAGGCTATTAGATATTATATTTTCGTTTTTTTTTTTATTTGGCACCAATGCAAGACTCGGAGCATGGGGGAAGACAGAATCTCTTACAAGTCATACGAATGGATATTCTGCATAAAATATATGCCGCACGGATCTCATGAATCTTAAAACAATAAAAGTTGTTAGATGCACTATGTGCTTCGCTCCATTTTTAATTTATGTTCTTTGTTTATTTAATAACCTTTAGAAGTTATTTTTTAAGTATTTTTATAAAATTTTGTTATTATTATTTATAAAAATATTTTTCAAAATTTATATAGGAACTAAGAGAGTGCTTTTAATGAATTGAGATTATGCATGACGGGAAAGAATATTTAATGAAATGTATTTGTAAGAAAAGGAGATAATTTTAAAGACATTAATTACAAGTCATTTTTAAAAATAATTTATAATTAAAAACATAAAATTAATCATGCCATTAAAATTATACTAATTTCAATTCATGGATTATAAAAAATTATGCTAATCTAACAAGATAAACTAAGAATACGAAATTGTGATAATTGAGGCAAATTTGATTAGATTGAAAGTTTCAATAAAAAAAGAATAAAATAATCAATACTCAGCGAATTCCTATAATATAATTTAGAGAAAAATAATTATTTAATTCCTTTAATTTTGACTTGGTTATAATTTAGTTTTTAAAACTTAACACAGTGAAATTTAATAATCCCTTGAGTTTTAGCCATTTATTTTGTTGAAATTGTTAATAGATTAGACTTCAATTTTTTTTTCCGCTTGAGACAGCAGATAAAGAAAAGAACATGAGTACAAAATTTGGAAAGTGCATTTATTAGGAAAGTTTTAACCTTAATATTTCTAGCCTAATAAAAATCAGTTCTAAGTTCAAACTGACTTGATGATATTCTAAGTTATTAAAAAAAGGGAGTTAAGGCCATTCGAAAAAAAAAAAAAGGGAGTTAAGGTGCTTTTTTTTTTTTTTTTTAAGTTTCTATTGTTGGATATTTAGAAGTTTTTAAATTGTAGCAATATTGCTCCGGCTATTATATATGTTAAGTTTGATCATGAATTAACCAAGTACATTGAGCTGGTAAGTCCACATATCATTCACTCTTTTTTTTTTTTTTCCAAAGTAAGGATTTAACACTAATTTTGAAAAAAAAATCATTGCTACTATACTTTTCAAGCATGTGGCTCGACCTTATCATCTACATCTTTCAAGAATTCTTGTGAGTTTCTCCTCTTCATATATTATTTATACTCCTCTAGTTCTTAATATAGGAATTAATTAGGGAGTTAATATTGGTCATATATATAAGACCTATTTTACATGTTTATCAATTTTTTTCTAAATTAATCCTATGGATATTCTCCCAACAATAATCAAGTTAAGGAGGGAAGGAATTGAGGAAGATACTTAGGGTGTTTTGAAAAAATAAATATCATATTAATTAATTTAACTAATATTTTTAATCTATTTAAATTAGTTAATTAAGTCTTATATTAAGAATCGAAAGAAATTATTTTTTTGCTCTACTTTTGTTCTTATAGAAAGTACCAAACTAAGAGCGAATGATAAAATAACAAATATATAAAAAGAATTGTTTCTACGTAGGAGAAATGTCATTAGGTTTCTGAACTAGAAATGAAGTGGATAACTTTTAAAAAATAAAAATAAAGTAGATCACACGTGAACTTATTAGTTAAGCATATTTGGTTAGCTAGTGGTTAAACTTAACATAAATAGCAGGTTAGGTAACATTACTACAATTTGAAAACTTCTAAATACTTAGTGCTCCTTAATAAAAACTTTTTAGGACAAACTTGCATTTTAACCCAGAAAAAAAAAAAAGTGAATAACATGTGACTTGTCAACTTAACATACTTAGTCAATTAGTAGTCAAAATTAACCTAGATAATGGTTAAGGTGATATTGCTACGATTTGAAAACTTTCAGAATGATATTGAGAAAAAAAAAATCCAAATACCTAGCACTCCTTAATAAAAAATTTTAGGATAAATTTGCACATAGTTCCTAACAAAAACTTCGATTTTTCTTATAATTTATTATATAAACTTTAAAGGAGAAAGAGTTGTCTACGGAGTATGCCCTACTTATCAGCCGTGACACATGATCCCTCTTTATATGCGATCCAACGACATTGACTGTTCAGTTATTATTGGACTTCTGTTACTCATGAAGTGCCCTGTTTGGCGTCACTTATTTTTAGCTTATAAGTAGCTTATAAGCTCTATAAGCCCGATTGACATAATAGGTTTGTTTGGATCAGCTTTTCTGCAATCGGGTTTTTGTATGAAAAGCTACAATAAGCTATAAACTAAGGGCCCGTTTGGATGAGCGATTGGAAAAGCTGCTTATTGGAAAAGCAGCTTATGGATAAGTGAAATGGGATATAAGCTAAATTGAATAAGCTGAATTGTGTTTGGATTGGAGTTCAGAAAAGCCCGTTTGCAAAAGTGAAATGGATAAAAAGCTGTTTGGATTATGGTTGAGTAAAAGTAAGTTTGGTTGTAAAATGATTAAAATAGGTATGAGTTTTAATAAATAGTAAAAAATAGGAAAAAAATAATTTCACATAATACAATGGAATTAAAATAATTTAATACGAATAAGTGAATTAAATTTTTAAAATTTAGAGTAATCTAAAAAATTATTTTAAATATAAAGTGAAAGAAGGAAAAAATTGAATAGAGATAATATAATGATGAAGTAAAATTTATTTAGTGAATTAGAATTACGAACTGTAGAGAAATCATAAAAAATATTTAAGAAACAAAGTGCAACATGATAAAAAAAAACATAATAAAATAAATTTAAATTAATTTAATACGAAGAAGTCAACTAAACATAATTTAAATGGATAACAAAGTTTTGAACTCCAATTGACAAAATAAAATAAAATAATATTACATAATTAATTATTTGATAAACTATGAACGATTTGGTCTCTGATTGCATCACGAACACGATTCATATGCGATGAAGACTGTGATGTAACGTTTGAAGGCGATGGTTGACTAGCTTCAGCCTGATCATGTTCGGCCACTATATTATCCTTCACCCTTAATAATCTAATTGATAAGAATATGATAGGTAATAATTGAAGGCAAAAAAAAAAAAAGAATACTTAGGTCAAATTACTTAAATTGGTTAAAAATGTTTTATTGATGTGTAAATTAGAAGAAAACTTATCATAAACTAATAAGAACCGGATCATTTGACAACATTAATTGATATAGAATGTATTTTGGCTCATTCTTCCTGTCGCCTACAACACTCATTTGCAGGTAGCAATTACATCTGTGCCAGATTTAGCCCAAAACTCAGATCTAAAAATCAACAAATGTCAAGCATTCATCACAAAAAATTATTCATCACCGAAACACACCACAAAACCAGGCCAAGAAGAAAAAAATAACACAGCACGGTGGTTCGATCAGTCAATCTATTAGCTCACACCAGATCAACAAACACACACCCTCCACATGCTTTGATTAATACCGTATCCTACATTCACCGAAAAGCAATACAACACGAATCGGTCAACCTGGCTCAGAGCAGATCAATCGAAGTTTGGCAGAGGTAGATCAGGCTCAGATCTTCGACGCACACCTGAGATGGACCAGCTGACGGCGGCGACGGAGCTCACGGCAAGTGTCGGTGGTTCTGGGGACGGAGGATGAGGGGAGGCAGCTCGCGTGAAGGACCAGCCTTTCGGTCACTCGAAGCCACACCCAACACGAGGACCTCACGGCGGAGACGCGACGCAGCTCATGGCAACTCTCGGTGGTTCTGGGGACGGACGATGAGGGGAGGCAGCTCGCGTGAAGGACCAGGCTTTCGGTCACTCGAAGCCACACCCAACACGAGGACCTCACGGCGGAGACGCGGCGCAGCTCACGGCAACTCTCGGTGGTCGGACGACAAGGCGACGGAGGAGGCAGGATGAGGGTCGCCGGTCGGGTAGAAGGGAGAGCAGATGGGAAAGAAGAAAAGAAAGAACGAAGGCTCCAGGAGACCGAAGACGCGAAGAAAGACCGAAGACTTGAGGAAAAAAAATTGAGGACCGGCTGATAGGATCCAACGGTAAAAAATAAGAGCTTATGATTCAATAAGCCATAAAAATTGGCTTGGGCCAGAACGTGCGTTGAGGAGCTTAAAATTCATAAGCCACTTTTTTTTCCAAGCCCATCCAAACAGCATCTGAATTCCAATCGGGCTTATGCTGACTTTAAGCTACTTATAAGCCCCTCAGAAGCCCAACCAAACAGACCCTAAAATTAACAGCTTATGACTTATAACTTATGGCTTATAGCTTTTGAAATATGGAGAGAGAAAAAGTTAAAAAATTTATTACCTCTTTTGGTTCTTATTATAAACTTCAAATAACTAATTTGTAGATAATAAAAAATCAGTTAAAATTAGTTGAAAGTAATGAATAAATTAGAAATATACTTTTATTTTTAAATATGCTCATAAAAATATACTTTTATTTTTTCATGTTTCACTTTATATTTAAAATATTTTTTGTGACTTCTTCATATTAAATTATTTTAATTTCATTGTATTATGTGAAATTATTTTTTTAATCATATTTCATTATTTATTAAAATTCATACCCATTTGGGTCATTTTACAACTAAACTTATTTTCACTCAACTATAATCCAAACAATCTTTTACCAATATCACTTTTACAAACTAACTTTTCTGAACTCTAATCCAAACACAATTCAGCTTATCCAATTTAACTTTTACCCAATTTTACCTTTTTAAAAGCTATTTTTTCAATAAACTACTTTTTAATCGCTGATCCAAACGGACCCGAAGTCGATGGCCATGGAGGAGAAGCTTCACCGGAACACGGCATGCAAGACACACTTGATTAATGATAACAATCAGCGTCTCGCCGTTGCGACATCCGATGCTTCTCCCGTCCAATCGTGTCCCAGCGTGAAAAACGAGGACATCGTGGGATCCAATGAAAAGAGAGAGAAGAATTAGTTATTGGTCAATAGGAAGATGCCACGTGCCATGACCACGAGTTCCAGCCTCTCCCTTCCAAAAGATTTTACGCCTTCTAAAATTGTTATAGGGAAAATTACACTCAGGTCCCATAAAAAGGTAATTAATTTCAAAAAAGTTCTTAGAAATCCCGAAATGATTCCTAAGTCTCCACGGACTTGTGTGTAATTAATTTTAATTATAAAATTACCTATTTACCCCTATTAATTTGAACCTAATAGAATTCATTTACAACTTCAATGGTAACTGTTGACAATCGGAGGAGAAATGGTTGATAACCTTAGCAATGCCCATGGTATTCCACAGAGTGAGTTGTCAGGAGCACTGCCGAGGTTATCAATCACCTCTTCTCGGGTTGTCAACAGCTATCGTTGAGGTTGTAAATAAATTACTGTAATAAAATTAATAGGGGTAAATAAGTAATTTCATAATTACAATTTATTACACACAGGTCTCTGGGGACTTCAGAATCATTTTGGAATTTCTAGAGACTTTTTAAAATTAATTGTCTTCTGTGAGACCTGAGTGTAATTTTTCCATTGTTATATGATGAAAATAACAAAAACGTTTTAATATAATAAAAAAGATTAGTTTTTAAACATTTGTCTTTGTTGAAGGTCGTTAAATGAATCTTTAACCGTGTCCTTATATATATCTTAAGAAGATGGAAATTAATTAAGAAGTTAGATAGTGATTGAATTTAGTTTTAAATATAATTTTTTATTAATTTTATTTCTCATTTTATTATTTTTACTTAAAATAATTTATATAAACTAGAAACTGATATGTATAATCAAATATTATCTGTAGTCCTTAATATATAAGTTAAATAATTAATTTATGAATATTAAAAAAAATCCCTCTAGTTTTTATTGTAAGACATTCTCAATTAATTCTCACATGTAAAAAAATAACAATTAAAGTATTAAATATGTCTTAAATTAATAAATTTTTTTCAAATTTACGTAAATAGAGAATCACATAATTCTACTAGTGTTTGGGTTAGTTATTTGCTTATATTTATGATGAAAAGTTACTTCTAAAAGATGCCTTATAATAGGGTTATATATTAAGTTAATTATTCATAATGAATATGTGTCTTTTTTAAAACATTCTAATTAATCATGAGTAATGGAACTTGGGAGTACTCTTTGATGAAACATGAGACATTTAAAATGTGTAATTAACATAGGGACTACTTAAAAAAATGAATAAATATATTAAACAAGGTATATTGAGATTTTATATTTACGACGAAATTGAATTTTTGACTAATTTTTAGGGATAATTAATCCACAACTCCTTATAGTTTCAACTAATTTTGAATCAGGTCCTTAAAGTTTTTTTTTCTTTTTATCAGGTCCTTATACTTTCACCTGTTTTTAATTAGGTCCTTATATTTATTTTTCTTTTTATCAAGTCCTTATAAGTTCACTTTATTTTTAATTAAGTCCTTGAATTTTTTATTCTTTATTTTATAAATTCTAATAGTACTATTATATAAACATAAAATAGTATATATTATTTAATATTAGTTTATAAACAATAATATTCTAAAGATATTGAATTATTATAATGATTTTAATTTTTTCAGCAAAAAAATTAATTGTTCTAAAAAAATTTCCTGAATTAATTAATTCTATTACTTTTTTATTACATAATTATTAATTTAATTTGATTATTAATATTTTATATTTCAGTATTAATCTATTTAATTAAGCTTATATTTAATTAATAAATAAAAATTAAAACTACATGGACCTGATTAAAAATTTAGTGAAATTATAAGGACTTAATTAAAAGAAAAATAAATATAAGGATCTAATTAAAAAAAGGTAAAAGTATAAGGACCTGATAAAAAGAAAAATAATTATAGGAATCTAATTCAAAATTCGTTGAAACTATAAGGACTTACGAATTAATTAACCCTAATTTTTATATTAATAATAGGAAGTAGTGTTATACAAAATTATTTTAAGGAGATAAACTATCTTCAATTTTTAATATAAGAGCCAGTTGAGATTTGAATTTGGTCATGAATATAAGAACTAAATTTACTTTGTCTCCCAAATCTATAATTCATTATCCATAATATCTTTATTGATTACACATTTTGACCTATTTACATCCAAGAGTAGTTATAATTACAAAAAGATACTTTAAAAAAATTAACTCATAACTGTAAATTGTTGTCAATAACTAATTTAATTAATTTTCTTAATTTATTTAAATTAATTGTTATATTAAGAAGAAGTAGGTAGCATGTTATAGTAATTAACTAATTTATTTCCCTTCATCAATGACAAATTAATTCTTACATTAGGCATGAGACGGAGTCTGTTATTTATATGTACAATATTCAAATCCTATTTTCGCACTTGTGATTTGTTTCTCTCCCTGTCGCGTTCATAAATACTGTACATTTCTATGAAAAAAGTCCATAAATAAATTAATGCCCTCATCTGTTTTGCAATTTATGATATTAATTTATTTATTAAATAATTAACCAAGTAAAAATTTATTATCTAGCCATTATTTTTTGCTATAATTTTTAAACAAATTTTCATACGGAATAAAAAATAATGTAAATTTGCTGGTTTTATTTTCTTACATTCTAGTTTTCCTAAAACATGACCTTCAAAGTTAATACTTTTTTCAAAAAAAAATAAAAAATAATATTTTTCATTAATATTTTCTAAAAATCCATTTTTTTCCGAATAAATTTATCTTTATAATTTCGATAAAATATCAGTTATTTGTTTAATTATTTTGACTTCACGAACAAACCCAGTAGGCATTTTAGTCATTACAAAACAAATAATTTTTATTTTTCGTTAATTTCACGCTCTTCACATGAAAAAGCCTTGACCGTGGCTCTGCCCAACAGTGGGAATCTCTCTCCTCGTTTCCCTCGATGGTAATATAAAAAGCGTTTTAGGCAGCTTCCCATTTCCATAGCCTTTCCTCTGTCCTCTTCTCTTCTCTTCTCTTCACTGTGTTAGTATTCTTCGGAGCTTGTGCTAATGTCAGATCTAAAGTCCAAATTCTTGCAAGTATACTCAGTTCTGAAATCGGAACTACTCAACGATCCTGCATTCGAGTTCTCCGATGAGGCTACCAATTGGGTCGATCGGGTACGTTACTTTCTTGCTATAATCGCGTAGTTCACTAGCATCTTGTTTCATGGCCTTTATTTGCTCTGTCGGGCGCTTCCCGCCTCCGCCTTGAGACTCGGGCGCTTGTCTTGCTTGGTATGGTTCTCCAGCTTGCTGATGACGAGATCTTTTCTTTTGTTTTTCCCCCCCCTTTCTTAAGTTGGGATAAGACAAGATAAAATGGTTTTGAAGCAGTTTCTGTGTTGGCGAGGAGTTCAAATTTTCAGTGCAAGAAGATGCGTTCTCGTAGTTTTAGAATGGGGCTATGAGATTAGTTCAAGGTTGACGGGATATTGCAATTCTGCAAAGCTTGTTCAAGTAAAGAGACCTCATGTCCAAATGGTTGCAACTATTGTATAATATTATCTGCACTTTAAAGTGGGAGAAATTGCGTAACAGAGAATTACGGGGTGATATTTATATGGCTCTATTGGTAATCAAGATGAGGACAGTGGGTTTCATTATGATGTCAAGACGACTTTCGGAAGTTTGAGTGGGTTTTTTTTTGCTTCACGCTATTAAACACTGTAAAATTTATAGCAATAATTAGCTGTGCTACTAAGCCACCTAACGTTCTATGGAAGTGAAATGACTTGAATCACTGTACACGTAAGCTGCGGTAATTTGAAAATTCTAGTCTATTCATTTCAAGTGAGATTTGTGATATATATTTTATTGTGCGTGGATTTCATCTAGCGTGTTTTGTTAGCACTTGAATCATACTGTGTCGGGGTTAAAGTGGGGAATTATTATAACAATTGAATTCTTTAGTGATAGCTTTCATCCTTTGTTTGATCTACACCTTCTGCTGTTACTGGCAAAGTGCTCTAGACAACAGTTTGTTTCATGTAGAAACTTCTTTGTGGTTCTGCTTTTTAGTGCTATCTTGTATATTCAACGTTTGCCGATCATTTTCCCTACCTCCCTTCTGTAAGTGCGAAACATTTGCAAATTTATGCACAAATGAATTGCCAAAAGTAGTTACAATTTTATTGAATATGCTTATATATCTTTGGTCCTGCCCTTACCGTGCTATGTACTCTAACCTATTACAGATGCTGGACTACAATGTGCCTGGAGGTGGGACTCAAGAATTTCTTTTAAATTTGTGATGAAGAACTTATCAGTTTATTATAATTATAAAGAACTAGGAGAAGAACGGGGTGTATCCACGAATTATTTTGGAAACATAGATCTTATTCATCTAAACGTGATTATAACTTACATTACAGGTAAGCTGAACCGTGGACTATCCGTTATTGACAGCTACAGACTGTTAAAAGGTGAAGAGTTAGGTGAAGAGGAATTTTTCCTCGCTAGCGCTCTTGGCTGGTGTATTGAATGGGTATGGCAATTGAAAAATTTATAATTTCTTGTTTTTTTTTTTCCTTGTTTATAATTCTTGTTCCTATTCTCCGGCCTATGGAAAATTTATTATTCTTCAATGCACAGAAAAACTAGGTATTTATGATAAAATTTAAAATTTAGGGCAAATTTTTATGAATCTTGATATCACAAGGTATTAATATTCTAATAGTTTAAACCTTTTGCCACTTGAATGCTAGCTTCTGAACCACAAGATACCAGAATGCATTTTATCTTCTTCTTCTTCTTTGTTTTTTGTCCTAACCACTAAAGAAGATATTGAGACCATGTGATGTTGTGGAGGAATTTCATCGCATGCTGTTGATGACTTTTGCAGCTCCAGGCATATTTTCTTGTTCTTGACGATATCATGGATAACTCTCATACACGGCGTGGTCATCCATGCTGGTTTAGGGTGCCCAAGGTTTGTAGCAACAGCAAGCATAGGTCGTGAAGTTAGTTTTGTTATTTTCATAGCTGTTGAAGCACCTGACTCCTCCTTACTATATGATACAGGTTGGCTTGATTGCAGCAAACGATGGGGTTCTACTACGAAATCATATTTCAAGAATCCTTAAAAGGCACTTCAAGGGAAAGCCGTACTATGTGGATCTTCTTGATTTGTTTAATGAGGTTATCCACACTTCTAAGTTAAATGATTTTTTTTTTTCCATAATATATTATTAATAAGCTAAAACTTGATACGTGTTCTTTCTATAGGTTGAATTTCAGACTGCTTCCGGACAGATGATTGATTTAATCACTACCCTTGAAGGAGAAAAGGACCTGTCAAAGTACACATTATCACTGTGAGTACCACTAGAAAACTGGAAAAGAAATAATTGGAAAGGCCAGCTCATATGCGGCTACAGTAAGAGAAAGTTCTGATTAAATAGGAGAACTATGCCATTTCCTTTCTAGATTGAAATCAATTGCTGTAAAAGAAAGGTGGAAGGAATGACTCCACAAAATAGATATCTGCCTCTAAGTTAAATATCTATGTTATTCTATGAAGTGATTGGATGTTCCAGTGACATGACAGAGATATGCTTAATCCTGCCATCCTTGAGCTTACTTGTGTATTAGTACTGCTCAAGATAATTATGAGTTTTGCCTGTTGAAAATCCTTGTTCCTTGGCAATGGTTAATTTCTAGTGCTGTTTTCTGCTACCCTTAACCCAGATCACACGTTATTAGTATTGGCACTGCTTGGGAAAATGCTATGGATCCATTTTTGCGTGTTACTAGTATTTATCCTCTGACACTGCTCTACCTTTTGATGCAATATTATATTTTATGCTTTCGTCCCTTTTCAATCACCTGGTTCAGTGTTTGAGTAATTAACGAATAGAAGTTCTGTGCAGTCACCGCCGCATTGTTCAGTACAAGACTGCATATTACTCATTTTACCTTCCAGTAAGTATAAGCCCTTCCCGCAACTGTGTTAATCTAGGTTTGTTTGTTGCTGTATTTCATATGAGATGCCAATCGTAATCAGTTGCTCTATTTTCTGCTGTATCAGACTATTAGAATGTTGTCTTCCCTGATCTAACATGAAAATATGCTGACAATTAGAAAACGTTGATTCTGTATAGGATTGTTAACTCATTTTGTTCAATGTAATGCATTTTCGAGATAAATGTTTTCTTATTGTCCCCTCTTTTTATCGACTCTGGTATATCTGATCTTGTGTTGATCAATCATATGTCTTCTCAGGTCGGATGTGCACTGCTCATGGCTGGTGAGAATCTGGATAACCACATTGATGTAAAGAACATCCTTGTTGATATGGGAATCTACTTCCAAGTGCAGGTAATATTTAGTACGAAATTGGAACCCCCCTATCTCTGGAATTAACACAATCACGATTAAGACGGGTCACAAAAGCATTATTTGTCAATGAGCAAGTGGCATGTTCACTTTTTACATCTCTCTTGATGTGTTGTATAACTATTATCACGACCCCCATGTCAAAAGCTGTAAGCTTCCAGTTTTTTCCCCTGTCCCCTTCTTTTTCTTTTTCAGGATGATTATTTGGATTGCTTTGGTGATCCAGAAACAATTGGAAAGGTGGGTATCATAGTTACTGAGAATGATTAATCTGTTCTTAATCTTCAAATTGGATTTCTCATTCAAGTCATCAATGGCGCCAGATAGGCACAGATATTGAAGATTTCAAATGCTCTTGGTTGGTTGTGAAAGCATTGGAACTTAGCAATGAAGAACAAAAGAAAGTGTTATATGTAAGAAGCTATATTATTGTGAATTATAGTTTCCTACTTTTCTCGGACAAAGCTGACTATTACTGTTTGTGATTCTCAGGAGAACTATGGGAAGCCTGATCCTGCAAACGTTGCTAAAGTGAAGGCCCTATACAAAGAGCTTGATCTCCAGGTTTAAGCTTCATCCATTATGCACGGTCATTATAATTTAGTAGAAAACGGAATCCTTGATAAAAATATATTTTTGCGTACCAAGACATAAAAGATGACCTTCATGGCAAAAGTAGAGAGAAAAATCGTGACGGTCAATTAAAATGGAAGATAAACACAAGAAAGCCATGCTTCCATCGTCATCAAAGGGCACACTAAAACTATTTACGGGCATTTGACATAGTAGTGTCAAAGTTTTCAAGTGGTCTAAGATTCTGGAGTTCAATCTTAAGTTTTATTACAAGCTACTACTGCCTTCGGTCCTAAATATAAGATTGCATCACAAACTAGATTTTATATTTAACATCGAAGGCTGTATTTATTATGGGTCATTCACTGAATTCCAAACCAACAGGGTGTATTTGCGGAGTATGAGAGCAAGAGCTATGAGAAGCTTGTATCTTCCATTGAAGCTCGTCCCAATAAAGCTGTTCAAGCAGTGTTGAAGTCCTTCTTGGCTAAGATATACAAGAGGCAGAAATAAAAGACACTGGAGCGCACAGCTAAGGCTGAGGAAAAAGGTGCAGGATGCAAAATGGATTGTGAAGCTTTTTATCATGTTTTCGAGCTGGAATTTTTCTAGTTCATTAAAGATTGATCTTCTTGTATTTTGTTCTGTACACTTTCCAATAACACCTATCTAGCTATCAATGAATTTCTCTGTGGTTCTTTTTCAGATTTGTTTTTGGGGCGGTGTCTTGATTATCTTCCAGGCCAATGTTTTCTATTAGGGTGAGTGGTGAGGTACTGTTAAAAAGCTGCCTCATCACCAAAATAATATAAAATAAAAAGTAAATGTCTGTTAAATATTGCTTATCCGCTCATTTTTTTTTTTTTTTCTTTCCTGTCATGGAATTCAAATTAGATACAGTTCTATTTGAAAAAAGAAAAAAAAACGCGCAGTGGATCAATCCAATTTGTCAAGGGATTTAAACAATTCATTCAGAAAAGATGAATTAGTAAGAACAATATAATATGATGAGTGCAATGAATCATATTAAGTACAATAAGTTTTCCACTTTTTTGTCATTTAAAAATTTGATGTAACTGTGATTTAATATTTGCATATATAATTTTTAAAAGAAAATAATGGGTCAGATTTCAGATCCCATGTCACTTGACAATTTATGTTTAAAATTTAGACTTCAGAGTTAATTTTTTTTGTTAATTGAATCACTAGAACATTAAAACAGACAAAAGTTACAAATGAAAAAGCAATCTAACAGATACAAATAAAGTAGTACCTACATATCTAAAAGAAGCAGTAAATAAACACGTAGACCGCAGAATCCTCGGATAACAATTTAAAATTTTTAAGTTAAACTTTTTTCATGTTTAGGTAAATTACTTATAACCATTTCGGCGTAAATATTTTTGTCTGCGCCTCAATTCAATTCAAAGACAGCATATAATGTACAATTTGCCACTTGCCTGTCCCTCAAATTCAATTCTATTTGGACTTGGTCAAAATAATCAATTCCATAAAAAAAATTATTTGTATTTATTTGTTTCAAGTCTTACTTTCATTTTACGCATTTAAATAACTGTTTCCAAATTGAGGACAAAATATTTTTTTCATTATTTAAAAATTTAAAGTTATCAAAATAAAAAAGAATAATACATCCACAAATCAACATGAGCATTCTTCACATATGAGTAAGAACTTTATTACCTTAAAAAAATCTTTTGATTTTTCTGCGGTCCTTTATTCCTTAAAACTGAATTTTTATTGGCGAAGCTTCTATGATGCTGCATTGACCGTATGAACTATGAAGGAACTAATACCCATGTCCCTACTTACAATTTCTTGACCTAACATTAATCAGCATCTGAGCATTACTTAAATTTTAATTTTCATATTTCGTACTCGTACTTTTCATATTCAAAACTGAAAATTTTTTATTCTAATATTTATTTTATTTATTTTTTGGATCCCTAATTATTCTCCTTCCTCCTTCCTAACTTTTTTTAACTTAAATATGCTTCTTCAAATACAAAACAAATTAGAGGAAGCTTTAGCTTTCCAGAATGTGGTCACCTACAACCAAAGTTAAGGACATTCTATTCTTCCACGTTTTCAAGTCATGCTTATAAATTGAATCTTTGTTTCGTGAGAAATGAGTCCTTTCCATTTGATCAACTTACATAATTTAAATTTTGGTTTTTTATTTATTTTAATTAATATTAATGATAAAATTTGTGGTTGAATCATATGCTTAACTTTAAATTGCTCATTTGAATAATTAATTATGTTTTTACTTAAAAAGACTGGTTCTTTTCTTCGTAGATAATCCAAGTTCTTGTTAGCGAGTATTGTATTTATTTTTTGGTTCAAATTTTAAAAAAAAACTATGATTTAGTTTTCACTCAAAACATCCCAACCCTTAGACTGGGGATCAATCTTAGAAATTAAAAAATGGGGTTCATGTTAAATGAAAGCTTCAAATTAATTAGTTTTTAATTGCATATATATATTTTATATGCTATGAGGCTGATTAAAAAAATTGCTTCTAGCATGAATAATTTTACATTACAAATTTCACTGCAATCAATTGATTAAAACAGATGGCAGGAATTTCATGCTACCATCAAAAATGTATTGATTTCCTTAAACACCTCCTAATTATTTACATTGAAATTACTCCTATTAATTGCAGTTCTTTTAATATATGATATTATAGACCTAGGTTTATATTTAATTAATTTACCTGTTAAGAATGAATGACTAATTTTTAAGGATAAACAAAAGGATAACCTTTTCTTTTGGCCAGAACAAAAGTATAACTGCAAAACACATGAAAAGGGCTCAAAAATATTTATATAAGCAATGATCATGATTGCATTTGCCCCAAAAAGAGGGTGACATCTTTATTGTGGGGTCCATTTAAATAAAGATCAAAGATGGCTCTTTCATTATTCTTGCATTCCAATCTCAAAATTGAAAATTCATTGCCCAGTTCTCTTGCCTTTGAATCAGTCCACCGATGCCATTCATACTACATTTAATGTTTGGCTTTCTTTATGAGCATTTTTTCTTTTTAATAATTGATTATTTCAAAACTTAGTAGAGTAATTACAATTAACCTTCTTCCACTTTGACATTTCTAGCAAATACACCCATCTGATTTTTACTTTGGCAATTGATTGATTTGGTCTCTCACGTAGTTAATTAAGTTATTACCATTTTAATTAATTATTTTTTAAAATAATAGCTTGTATCCCCTTCAAAGTTTTTAAACATATCGGGAAAAAGGTAACTTTAACTCGCTTATTTTGTCATTAGTAAATTAATTTTACAAATTTAATATTATATACCAAAGTTCTAAAGATTTTAATTATTTAAATTTATTTATTATCCATTCTACAACTAAGTTATTGTTGATATTAAAAAAAGAATTAAGAAAAATAATAATATGGCTCCGTGGTTGCGTCAGAACCGTGAGACGATTAAAAATGGGTCAAATAGTCAAACATTGAACACGCGGTGGCTAGTGGCTGCTTCTTTCACTGCGAAAGGAAAAAAAAGTCCATGAACTTTTGAAGTTGAAATCTGCGTTCCCTCTTCTTCTCTTCCCGTTTCGGACATCAAAGTTTTCCATTTACAGTCTTTATGTTTGTTTCCATTAAATACGTCTCTGTGTAAGGTTCCTGGGTTCAATCATTGATTTTCTTTGCAATTTCTCGCTTTCAAATTCCCATCGTTTCCCTTACTGATGAATTTTCTTCGTGTTCCTCAGTTTTTTTTTATCACCACTGTTCAGTCCGAAATGAATAGTTCTTTCTTGAATTGATTACAACACAGATCAGCAGTTTCTGCTGCATTTTCTGGTATATTCAAGGTCAAGATTTTACGCTTGAGTTCTGTAATTTTTTCTGATTTTGGGATCACTTTCTGGGCGTTGTGCTTCCAATTCTTTCATTCATTTGCTGTACGCTAGTCCTAATCATATTCTTCTGCATACGCTGTTCTTTTTTTCTTGGGGAGGTCTTTTCTGGACTAGCTTTGATCTCTTAGGGTGATTGAAGTTCGTATTTTGCTTTGGATTCTGGTTTATTTGCCATTCTTGGAAAATGAAGCTTGTAGTTCGGGTAATTGAGGCCAAGAATTTGCCGCCAACTGATCCCAATGGGTTAAGTGATCCGTACGTGAGGATACAGTTGGGAAGGCAGAAGTTCAAGACCAAAGTGGTCAAGAAGAGCTTGAATCCGAAGTGGGATGAAGAATTTAGTTTCCGGGTTGATGATCTCAATGAGGAGCTGCAGTTCTCTGTAATGGATGAAGATAGGTATTTCAATGATGACTTCGTGGGACAGCTCAAAGTGCCAGTTTCACTTGTATTTGAAGAGGAGATTAAATCTCTTGGCACTGCTTGGTATTCTTTGCAGCCCAAAGCAAGAAGTCCAAGAACAAGGAGTGTGGTATGCTATATGGCAAGACTTATACCTTGTTTGCTATGGTGCTGATTTTATATTGGGAGGGAATTTAGTTATTCTAATATTTTTGCATTAGTTTCTCCTGTGGAAATATCAATGATTTTGCTTAGGCTTAGCGTTTCATATAATTGGGTCTTGCAATGAATTTTATACGTCTCGTATTTTTATTGAAGAATCAGATAACAAATCTACAGAGAACTAGACACAGTTCTTTCTATTCTCCTTTCTAATTTTACTTGCTTGCCTAATTGCTAAGTTAAAGTCGTGGATTTGTTATATTGATTTCATGTAATTTAAGCAGCCAAGACCTGTGAGAATATAATTTGCTCACTAAGTGTAGAAACAAATTGATAAATTATAAATTATAGCTTTCATTTATGTTGTGGGCAATTTGCTGCACAGATTGTGACAGTTGTTTGCTGGACAGGGGAGATTCGTTTAAGCATATATTTTCTCAGAATAATTCATCCTCCGACTCAAATAGTAGTGGTGATCAACCATCGAATGCATCTAATGAATCACCTTCAATATCTCTCACCAGCAGTTCATGCTCATCTCCAAAGAGAATTCAAGAAACCACACATCTAAGGATGAAAATCCTTTACCCAAAATCATTAGCTGGTCGAATTGCTCAAATGTTCAATAAAAGTTCTGATATCACTTCAACAGTACCTGAGAGAAGCGTGGACACAGATTCATCCGAAAATAGTAAAGATGAGGTTGATGAGATCAAGACTGAGGATCAGTCCTCTAATGAAACTTTTGAAGATGTTATGGGAAAAATTCAGTCCGTAGATCAAGGCTCTGAAATTCCAAGCAATTTACCTGGAGGAGTGCTGATAGATCAACTGTATGTCATTGCACCAGAAGACTTGAATACGTTAATTTTTTCACCTGATTCAGATTTCCTCAAGACATTGGCAGATTTCCAAGGCACTACAGAACTCCAAGTAGGACCTTGGAAATTTGAGAATGAAGGCAAGAGCTTGAAAAGATCACTTACATACATCAAGGCTCCCACTAGATTAATCAAGGCTGTCAAAGCGTTTGAGGACCAAACATATATTAAGCTGATGGAAAGAATTTTGCCGTCCTAGCAAGTGTCAGCACTCCAGATGTTACATATGGGAGCACCTTTAGGGTAGAATTGCTCTTTGTAATTACACCTGGGCATGAATTGCCATCAGGAGAACAGTGTTCACATCTGGTGATATCATGGCGAATGAATTTCTTACAGAGTACCATGATGAAATCAATGATAGAAAATGGGGCTCGTCAAGGTGTGAAGGACAACTATGATCAGTTTGCAGATTTGTTATCTCAGACTGTTAAACCTGTTGATTCAAAGGATCTTGGCTCCAATAAGGAACAAGTTTTGGCATCACTACAGGCAGAGCCCCCGTCAGATTGGAAGCTGGCAGTCCAGTTTTTTGCCAATTTCACTGTTGTCTTAACATTTTTCATGGTATTGTATGTTCTTGTCCACATTTGGATGGCTGCACCCAGTAAAGTTCAAGGGCTTGAGTTTGATGGGTTGACTTGCCAGACTCAATTGGTGATTTGTTGTTTGTGCTGTCATAGTTCTTCAAGGCGAACGATTGTTGGGTTTAATTTCACGCTTTATGCAGGCCAGAGCACAAAATGGTAACTCCACAATTGCCTTCCTTTCTTTTTTCGTGATGTTTAATTGAGAATTGTATTGGCTATATTTAATTATCTGACAGTATTGGAAGAATGTAATATCTTGTGAAA
>NW_021632860.1:0-19183 GCF_004799145.2 Neltuma alba | reverse complement strand
TCGTGATATTCCTGAAAATGAGAAAGTGCCTCATTTCAATAAGCTTGGAGACTTCATCACACCTTCTTTAACAATAATCTTAACTATCATCACATCTTCTTTAACAATAATCTTAACTATTAGACTATGTTATAGTCATGTATGAAGTCATTGTATCTAAGCATAACAGATATCCAAGTGCTCCCAGTTCACAGATAATAAGGGCCAGTTCGCTTTTTAGAATTTGAAAAAGAAGTAATCTTAGTTAAGTTTAATAATTGATTATTGGGAGGACATTAAGCTAATCATGAAGGTTTTGTTCCAAAAAATAAGCTTGTTCCAATGCATCCCTTGTATATTTAGCTTATGGTCTTCCAATAACTTCTCCATACTCCCATCATTTGTAAGTCTTGGCTTGATAGTGATACCATTGTTGTTGCACCCATCAAGTCACGAGTTCAAAACGACACTCTTTTGAACCAAACTTCTCCTACTCCCACCAACTTTTTCTCATTTAACGTGAAAAAAATCACCTTTAATCTTAACAACTGGCTGTGAAATTGGCCAAACAATAAAAACTAAAGTAAAAGGTGAGTAATTTTAATACAAGAGAAGTTAAACTGGAGGCGCAACATTCTTTTCCTCAAAGAATGAACAAATTTACCCGCCCTTTAATTGAAAAATATAGAGAGAAACTAGAGAGAGGTGCTCTGAGTTTTTCCACGCAAACCATTGATCCAAACTCCCTGAAGCATCCACCTGATCGGTCAATGACGGATCAAGACAATACAACCGGGGTTCCTATCTTATTACTAAGCACAAATGATATGGGTGGAAGTGGATTTAATACTGTCCTACCAAAGGATGTCGATGGAAAGAGTTCCACAAGAAGCGACGAAGATAACAGAGGAAAAGACGCGTGTGAAAGGCTGAAAATTTCACTGGAGAGGTATCATACTGCAACCAAGAGACGAGAACTGGGTGTTAGATTAGGAAATGGTGCCGAAAACACAAGAAGGAGCTTGCCTCTCATATAGAAAGGCAGTAAAGCCAAAAAAGAGTCAAGATGGAGAGAATAAAAAAGACGGTAAAATGGAAGAAGCTTGGGATAGGAATCGCTTGTATAGTGATGAGAAAACTATGAAGGGAGGAGTTACTGTCCTGGATACAGAATTAGGGCCACAGATAAACTTCTTAGAGAAAGAACGGAAGAGATTGGAAAAGAGATGGCAAAACTCGCTTACTGGGAGGTACCACAGGGTTCATGCAACTAAGGCGTAAACTGCAACTCCTATGGGGGAAAGGAGGAAACGTTGATTTGTCAGTTATAGGCAATGGCTATATGATAGTCACCTTCCAGGAATTGGACGATTACTACCTAGCTCTAGAAGGAGGCCCTTGGTTACTCCAGAATAATTATATCATAGTGCAGACATGGAAGAGGAATTTTAATCCTTGGAATGAGAAGATTTAGAAGGTTGCTGTTTGGGAGAGACTTCCTGGTGACTATTACAATAGGAAGTTCTTCTATAATCTAGGGAACAGGATAAGCATGGCAATAAGAGTGGATGAGATGATACTAACAAGAGTGAGAATAATGTATGTCCGAATGTGTGTTGAAGTCGACTTGAAAGCCCCACATCTGGGATCATGTGTGATAGATGGTAACAAATTAAAGTTGAATATAAAGGCCTACAATATTTGTTTCCATTGTGGTAAATCTGAACATGATCATAACCACTGCCCACTCAAGATACTAGCTATGAAAGAACCACTTTTGCTGAAGGTGTTAAGGGCTAGGGCATCGACAAGGAGGAGAGAAACCAGTCATCGAAGAAGAAACAAGAGGGCAGGTTTAGAGAATGGATGTTGGCCCAAGCTTCGGGGAGGGGAAGCCGGCCAATGCAAAAAGATGGACGGGATGTGTCAAGAAAAAAAAGACTTATGGAGTGTTTGAATATCTCTAAAAATACTTTTTAAAAATATTTTTTAAAAATCGAGACAAACTTCTTTACATATTTATTTCGTATACCATAAAATTATTTATAAAACCATCATTTGATTTTCATCCAAACATCCCCTTAAAGAAGGAGATCCAAAAAGATGTAATGAGATTTGCCATCCTAGATGTTGAAGAAGTGAACTTAAAAAAGAGAAAGGATGAGGGGAGACTATGAAATCCCCTCAAAGATGTCTCCAATGTAGAGAGAGAGAAGAGTTAACAATGAATCAATCAAAGAAAGCGACGGAAAGGTATGAAAGGAGCTTATAAGGACAAAAATCAAATGGGAAGTCAATGGGATCTACAAGCCTATAAAATTATAGGAGGCACAACAAATAGAGAAATTTCTTTGAAAATGTGTTTTTGAATATGTGTTACCTTTTGTTCTACAAGATTAGAGAATAGACCCCTTATAAGAAAATTATCTTCCTCTAGATTGAGACAAAAAGCCAAGGGTGAAAAATTGTAACAAATCATGAAGCAGAACTTTCTACATTAACACTAATAGTCTCGTAACTTAATAGGATGAAAGCTCCCTTATAAGTGAGAGGCCGTGGGTTTAATGTCGCTTAGAATCTCAGGTTGTTAGTACATGTCCTTCTATATTTTTTTTTTTTTGTAAAAGCACTTTCGACACTAATCATGTCATTGCTAAGTTTGCAAGTATATACATTTGAGTTGATTAGAACTTTATGTTTTTTGGTAGGCATTGTCTCCGGATAATGGGGAATGCAGAAACTCTAAATCATGGTCACTTTGTTTGGAAGAAGTTAGCAAATGATGCTAAGCAAAGAGGGTGCTTCCATAATGTTTATGATGACAAGAACTTGGCTCGAGCCATTAAGGACTTCATACTGAGCTTGAACTAGTCTATGAATCAAGGTCTCCTTTCAAGTCACTCAGTATAAGGGACAAGAAAGAAAAATTAAAAACAGGTTCTAGAAGTTCCAGGCAACTCACAATTGGTCCTTAAGTTTTCCCTCAACTCACAAACACAAATTAATATGTTGACTTTTTTTTTTTGGCCTGAAAAAATATGTTGACTGACGTTATTGCTTGTTCACATGATGATCGGATTTTAGAGGTTCATTTAGCGGCAGTATGTGGAAACCAAGGGTTGATGGAAGGAATCAAGAAAAGTGAACAACCTTTGTTGTTGTGTTTGTAATATGCTTTTGTTTTTGGTTTGTCACGTGAAATTATTGTGCGTGTGTGTGTGTGTGTCTATGTACTATATAAGCATTGGACTATTTACTCTGAGCACCAAAGATGACCAAGAATAACAGCAATCAACAGCAAGATCATATATGGTAAAAGTCAACCGCTACGAACCTGATAGTGGTTGCCTCTTTATTGGATTTTTGGTATCAATAGAAAGATCCGGGTCTAAATCATCCTCTTAATAATGGTTCGCTCCTGCACATTCCAGGCTGTATATTCAACCTCTATGTCAATAGGGGCCTTGGGACCTACATATTGTTTTTTTATAGCCGGAAAAAAGTCAACCTATGTATAAACTCTGGTCCTAATTATAAGAGCTAGTTACGTTAACTAATTTGAAGAGATTAAAGAAAAAAAGTTAAGTTAGTTATTTGTAACAAATATGTGTTGTCTTTTCTAAAATATCCTTGATAATCAAGTGTATTGACTAGAACTACCATTATTAGAGGACTAACTTGAAAAAAATGTATAAATATAAGAGACAAAGTGATTGGAGAAATGTATTATATTAAAAAGTATAAGATATATATAGAATAAGAGACATATTAAAAAAGAAATCAGGGTTATATTTATTTAGGAATACAATATTAGGACAGGAGATAGTTTAAAACAAGAAAGTTACTGTAAATTTGATATGTACATGTTAGTATATTGTGCTATCATGCGTGTTAAGTTAGGCTTTCCTGTAAGAGGCAATTTGAATTGAAGAAACGAATGCTTATGACGTGCATTTTGGTCAACAATTTTGAAGAACATAATCAAAACTTGCTCTCTATGCAACCACAAGGGAGCATTGTATCTGCTTTCATAGTTATGAATAAATTTGCTAAATAATCAAAGATACCATTATCATAAAAAAAATTAAAACAAATAGAGAACCTCCAAGGGAAATATATAGATGTTATTCGTTCCCCCTTTAACCATTATTCCATACAAAATTAGCCAACTTGTTGGCAGAAAGAAAAAAAAAAACAACAACAACAACATTAGCCAACTTGAATGGTGAAGTTAAATGATTTACTATTAACCATCTGGGTCTAGCAAGTGTTAATGTTTGAAGAAAATTCACAAGTATATAATACAAATTAATAAACTTTGGTCAATGATTTTTTATTCTATAAATTTACTAATTTTTAAATGACATAATTAATGAATGAAGATATCCTTGTTCATTGTCTTAACATGGAAATTAGAGTTTTATGAAAATTGAATTTTTTTGCTATTTCATTTAAAATTTTAAATTTAACTAAAGCATACGTCATATAAATTAAGAAAATGGTTGTGAATTATTTTTTCCTTGGAAAATTTATGACAACTAATTTTCGAATTATTATAATTACTAATTATCAAATGATATTGATTAAAATTTATGAATTATAAATAATTAATGCTGATAAGAATGCAAAATAATTCAAAAAATAATTTATATGTAGTTAAAATTAGTCATACATTTCCAAAAGAAATTAAAATAATGGGCTTGCGCATATATTATACTGTCCGAAATTTATCTATCATTAGTTCATTATTACATTATTAATGTGGAGATTAGAGTTTAGACAAAATTATATATAAAGGAAAAAAATACAAATTTTCACGTCAAATCTAGATTTTAAGGATTGGTTGTCTGCACAGCATTTTCAAGTTGTAATTAAAAGCCTTAATTATTATAAAGTTTATAATTAACAAATTTAAAAAATTAAAGTTAGTTATTATCATACTTTAAAATTATATAGTTTGAAATCATTTTAATAATTAATTTTTTTAAACATTTGAGAAAAATTTTCACAAATTATTATTAATCACAGTACAAACTTGTTGTAAATCATTTAGAATTTTAGTCAATATATTTTGTAATACAAAATCATAGAAATTAGATAATTTTCAATCTAAAAAAATTATTCCGTCCCATCATATATACGAGAGACTTTTGGGTTAGCCTCGTATACTACTGTATTAGTTATCCGTTCACTCACTTTACCTTCGTAAATAATTTTTTTAAAAAAAAGTTATATGTTAGAAGCGCTATCCACTGCATTGAGATAAACCCCTACACTCTAATTTCGCGTGGACATTTTGTTAACGCGCATTTGTTTACTTGTATAAAATAAAAGATATAAATTTATATATTTATTTATTATATTTAATTAATTTTGATGAACTTTTCAATATACATATAATATGACTATTTATATTTTATAAAAATAATATAAATTTTTTTTAAAAAAACAGAAAAATACATACTTGTTTAAATTTTAAATGATAATATGTGATTTTGATAGATTTTGACGTGTCAAAACCATTACAAGAGTGCTCAGCATGATCTATTTATCTTTTTGAAATTTAAAAGATATTTTTCCGTCTTTTTCTTTTAAATTTATCTAAGTTTGAATGCCCCTTGAAAAGAAAATAGAATACATTCAAAAATTTGTAATGTGGCACAGGAACACCACTAAAAATTGCTGGCATTTGCAAGCCAGAGCTTAGAAGTTGGAGAAGATGCTTAAGGAATCCAAGTTGATGCGAATGAAGTGGAGAGAACAAAAGGCATCCTAGTTTGATTTTGACGCTAAAGTTAGGATCCTAGTTTCAGAGATTTGTAATGCTAAATAATTTAAGAACAAAATTATTTAGGAACTAATAGCAATTCTTGGAAGATTTCATGGGAAGAAAAAAGAATTGAAACACCTACCTCCCATGGAAAAAAAAATAGTCTTATTTGTTTACAAGTTTCCATGTTTTTTTTTTTATTTTTGGTAGAAATGGTATACCATGTTAAGTATATAGAACAATAACTAGCTCATTAATATTAAGCAATACTTACTTCCACATATACTTTCAATTTAGTATTTGAACTTCTACTTTACATTTAAATATTCTAATTACTGCTCCTAATTTAATAAATGATAATCTATTTAAAATTGAAAAGCATTTCTAACTTATAATGAAACAATAAATCAGTCAATGTCATTAAATAATGCACATGTTTCCATATTTATTTTCATTTGATAAAATGTCTCATTTGATGGCTAATTCTTAAATTTTTAATAATGTTATTATTTGTAGTATGCACTAATAGCCTGTCTAAATTTTTAATTAGTATTGTTTTTCATTTTTATCTCGACTAATTATTAGTTAATCTCATTGCATTAATTTTTTTTTTCCTCGTACTCTTTTTTCTACACATCCATTTCATTTGTCGTCCTTTTTTTTCGTGTATAAAACCCAAGGAACAAAAAACCGGACCGGGTATTAAACCGGTTGAGACAGTGGGTTAAGGGTTACTGGTCGGACCGGGGTCGGACCGGTCATATTAAAATAAAATAATTTAATTCATAATATTATGTATCTTGTTGATAAAAATGCAACCAGTAAAGGATATACTCCTCATCAATTGAATACGATGTATCTTGTTGACTCCATCTTAAAACTTTAAAAGTACTATCAGTTATGATTGAGGGGGGGGCAGAAGCAAGAACGGTGAATGCTGTTTATAAGCTTATTTGTTGCGATGCCTTAACATTAATTTACTTACAGTTCCAAATTCCAATACAAGGCAAGTATATTTTTGCCATAAATCATATCCTCTGTCTCTCAACTAAAGATTTTTCTCTTGTTAAAATTAAAAACGAAAAAAGATACTTTTCCTAGGTACAATCTTAATCTTTACATGCGCAGCAGCGTAGGAAATAACCGGTTATCTCCCCTTTCCCAAACCTTTCGTTCAACAGCAAAAGAGAAAGAAGGCACAATCCAGCTGAAAGGGAAAATTTTTGAGCTTACCCACACACAACTTAATGCATCGAAGACGAAGGGAACGCTAACTTGCGATGAAGCGATTTTGGGGCTTAGACCTGCGGCAACTTGCGATGATTGCGATTTTGCATTTGGAGCTCAGACCCTCAGACTTACAAGCTTAGATGGTTGAGGGAGACTGGAGATCAGACTTGCGAGATTGCGATTTTGGAGCTCTGCCGAACAAGGAGCTCTGCCGGAGATCGCTGTGCTGTCAGTGACGCCAGGGAGCAAGGATTTTGGAGGAGGTGATTTTGGTTTTAGGGAGGGAGGCGAGATGCTATTTTGCGAGCCAGAGGAAATGGGGAATCAGATATTCAGATTCGGGGAGGGAATAGGGGGAAGTCGACGGGAAAGGGAATTAGGAAAGGAAGAAGGAATTTTTTTTTTAAACGGAACCGGCTGACCCAGTGAACCGGGATTACCCGGTTTTGTACCGGTTATGACCGGTTCAACCGGTTCTTTACCGGTTCGATAGGATCCCGGTTCAACTCCTGAACCAGAACGGACTGCAGACCGGTTCACCGGTTTTCCGGTCGAACCGGCCGGTCCGGTCCGGTTTTTTTTTTCCATGTATAAAACCTACATCCTCCTCAGGTACGAGGCGCTATTAAAGATTCGACTTTCTTTATTTCTAAAAACAAAAAAAAACTACTATATGATCCAATTCATAATTCAATTTAAACTACGAACTAGTTTTTTTCCTATTTATTAGATAGATATAATTTTTTATCTTATTTATAAATTATTTTTTTAAATTTTTAACTTGAATATACTATTTTATTCTTTATTTATTATTTTGTATATTATTATTTTATTGAAAAAATATATATTAAATATAGATAAAGTTAAGAAAATGTTAAATTTTGAGGCAAAGTTAACAAAATATAAAATTTCTTGATTTGTGTAAAACACATTAAAAGTGAATTATAAATATTCCTTATTATAAATTATTTCTAACTAATTCAAATGTACCAATAAAAAAAAAGGTAAAACATTAAATGTGTCATGCTACCTCTGGTTCTTAATAGAAAAGTCAGTTTTATATGTAGTTTGGTCCTAAATATAAGACCATAATCTACGTTGTCTATCATATTTATTCTTTCTTTTTAAAGTTGTCCTTATAGTAGTTACACATATTAAATGTTCTATCAAATGGTAGTTTTAACTAATACACATGATTAGTAATAGTATTTTAACGAAAACAACACCTAAGGCTTGTTTGGAATAGGTTATAAGCAGCTTTTTAATTGTGATTTGCAGAATCCAATATAAACATGTGACAAGAGTTTTGTCTCGATTTATGTGAAAGTACTTACAAGTATTTATTTAACATCCAAATAGACGCCTTATTGTTATAAATAATTAACTTAAATAACTTTTTTAATTTACTTAAATTAATAGAAGAAAAATAAAAAAAATTCAAGTAACTTCTAATATTATTTGTATTAACTATAGTACTACATCATATTAATTTTTATTCTTTGGCAGCCCTTGTTAAATATGTGGCCAAAAAAAATTAATACTCTTCGAACCGATTGTCACATGAGGTCAAGTGAGAGTTCGTACTCCTTTCTCTCTTACCCATTGGATACTGCTTTTGAAAAGTGAAACGTTCTCTCTATTTGTTGACTCTAGTCTTTCGGACTGCCCAATATAGTCTAGCGTCTGTGACAGACGACGCAAAACATCATTCACAGTCTGCATTTTTCTTAGCCTTGAAGTTGGCTGCTTTCCTCCAACAGAAAGTATGAAGAGAAGCAACAAAACGTCACTTGATATTCGAAACATAGCTATAAATCAGTCATTATTGTTTCTACTTTGTGCTATTCATTGACTTGTCGTCAAAAGCGAACCTTAAGGCAGTGGAGAGAACCTGGTTCCCTCCTCTTCGCATCTTTCATCTTTGGCGTCTCAAAGACTCTTCATATGCCATACTATAGCCCGTTCGTACACTTACCCTCTTTCCTTTGTGCGGGGTTTTATTAATATAAACGAGACCACACCAAGAAAAGCTGAGAGTGATCCAGTGTTTTGGCTTAACGAAACAACAAGTGATCAAATCATGGAGAGGACTTCCTATGGAAAGGGAAAGAAAAAGGGAAGAACCAGCTTGGTAGATATTGTGTTCTCTTGGACTTTTAGCGATGCTCTTAACCAAAATCTTTATAAAGACAAGGTTTTTCTTACCTTCTTCCCCTTTTAAGCATGTCGGGTTATATTTCACTGACAATCTCTGTTCTTTAATGTTGATCTTAGCTTCTACATTTCATTTTCTGTTCTTTCCTTTTCTTTTTCATTAACTCTGGAAAGTGTTGTGCTCATGAGAGGCCATGAAGATCCTTTTTTTTTTCCTAATTTGATCCTTGTGTTTCAGTTGAATCTTAGCTTTTTGCTACATCTTATTAAATGTACAAGCAATACATAAAACAGAAAACACAACCTGGAAAACACCTCATGATCGAAACACGAACCATGAACAAGTACAGGAAAGCAACAAGTTATCCTTATTCTAAGTTTGAACTTGAAGGTTAAATGCAAGTTTCGCACTCCACACAAAGGTTGCATTAAGCAACTAATCTTTCAAGTTCTTATCTACTTTCATTTGTTTCTGGTCTATAGGCCTGCTGGTACTCTGTCTTTACTTTGTTGAACGGGATGTTATGACATTTCAAGTACACTTAATACGATGATGTCTCTCAGGTGCCAAAGATTCCTTTGACATTTTTATCAGCAACAGAATACATGAAATCCTTTATTCCTTCACTGATTGAGGAGACACACGGTGATCTGTTTTCAAGCTTGAAGGGCATTTCCCAAGCCCCAAATTGTGAAATCCTGACATATGAGAGGATGGGTAAGGGATTGCTCTATCAAATGACATTTGATGAGAGTCATGGTGGACGATATGAGCCCGTCTCTGGGGATCTCATCGCCCTCACTGATGGTAGGCCAACAGGCATTGAAGACTTAAACAAACCTGGAAGATTTTATCATATTGCTTATGTTCAATGGTCAGAAAGTGGTCAGATCACAATACTCTCATCAAAGAGCATAGAGATTGATCCAGGTATGAGGAACAACAATGTGCAAAGGCTTTATGCCGTGTATCTTATCAACTTGACAACCAATATTCGTATTTGGAAGGCTTTGCACTCACAGTTGGAAGGTGCAAACTTGAATATTATTGGAAAAGTTCTGCAATCTGATAAATTGGTAAGAATCAGGTGGCTTTTAACATGTGAGCACCCTTTTTTAACAAGTATTTGGTCTACTGTTAATATACAATGTAGAGAACATATATCGGTAGACAATAATTGAGACATACAAAATAAAACAAATGACTTTTGAATTTTTCACATGTCCTATACTCAAGTAAGTAGTACAATCCTTGTCTACCAAATTTTACCTGAATCAAATGTTTTTTAATTAATATGCATGCTATGCTGCTAGAGGTTCTGATAAGAATGAACTCATTTTTCTTATTATAGCTCACTCAAACAGTACATAGACACAGTAACTTGTTCTGCAGATAGTAATACGGCAGCCATGTTGAAGCTTTTATCACGCCTTGTTTTGCAGATTGGAAAGAGCAGTCACATCTGCCCTTCATTGGAGCACTATAATACAGACATTTATATTACAACAAACATGATCAGATCTCAGAATCTGAATGAAAGCCAGAAAGAGATTGTATTAAGTACTGTCGCAATCAGGAAATGTCATCACAATCACCCTATCAAACTTGTATGGGGCCCTCCGGGGACTGGCAAAACTAAGACAGTTGCATCCTTGCTGTTTGCACTGCTCAAGCTGAAAACCAGAACATTAACATGTGCTCCAACCAATACTGCTGTGTTGGAAGTGGCGGCCCGCCTGTGTGGTATAGTTAAAGATCAACTTCAGTTTGATGCCTATGGGCTGGGTGACATAGTGCTTTTTGGGAATAATTCTCGAATGAAAGTTGATGATTACTGGGGTCTCCCTGACATTTTTCTTGATTATCGTGTTGATATGCTTGAGCACTGTCTTTCTCCACTGACTGGATGGAAGCGCAACTTGGAATCAATGATCAGTTTGCTTGAGAACCCTCGTGAGCACTATCTTCTATTTAATCTCAATGCGGAACATGAGGAGGATAATGATCTTATGTCACTAGAAGAATTTGCTAAGCTTAATTACAACAATGTAGAGCAAGCTTATCTTTCATACAAGCATCTTGAAGATAAAGGCGATCATGTGACATTGGAGCAATTTGTCAAGATGAGATACAGTTACATTAATGACCAATACCTTTCTTTTGTAGATGAAGTTCATTTCATAAAGAGGAGGTTCAGTTTCATATGTGTGAACCTCAAGTCCGACTTGCAAACATTATACTCACAACTACCAACTTCCCTTGTTCCATTTGAGGTGGCGCAGAACATATGCGCAGCTCTTAATTTGCTTGAAGACCTTGGAAATTCATTACACCAAAACGAGTTCATAGAAATTCCGACAAAAAATGTAGAGGAAAAAAGTAATGTTATTCAACCACAAGTTCCAAATGTGAAAGGAGAGAAATGGGGTTTATTTGCCATCTGCACTGGGATAATCCAAATATCTCTTAAGCCCATCATACGTTGGCTTGATCCTGTGGAAACACATATCCCAACAAAAGATGTTGCATTTTGCTTTGGAAAGTTAAGCATTAAAAGAGATGAGTGCCTTAGCATACTTAGATCACTTTCTCAGTCAATTTCACTTCCTCAACTTGAAAGACGCTCTCAAATAATGGATATTTGCTTGAAGAAGGCATGCCTAATATTTTGTACGGCATCAGGTTCTACCAAATTGTTCACTGAAGGAATGACACCTATACCCTTTATAGTTATAGATGAGGCTGCTCAACTCACAGAATGTGAATCAACCATACCTCTGCAACTGCCAGGTGCAAGACATGCTGTTCTCATAGGTGATGAGAGGCAACTTCCTGCAATGGTCATGAGCAAGGTAATGAGTTGTCATTATGTCTTGTTAGAGGTTATGATGAAATCTTCATGGTTATTCTCCTGACAACTTATAACTTTAAATTCAAATTGTTATGGATGAGATACTAGTGCTTGTATGAAAAAGAGGTTTGAATTTTGATCCTTGCTATCCCTTTTTCTTAATTTCAAATTAAGTTTTAGTACAAGCTAAGGTGGGTTTTTAGTTTCTCCATTCTATTAACGCATTGTGTTTTAACGTATGAGGAGGTGTTATAAAAAAAACTATTGATAATCCTTCATTAAATAGCTTAGATTTTGTATTGATCAGTTTTTAACATTAATTTGTGGTCTGTGTTGGTGGATATTACCAAAGATCACTATCTTGTATGTTTATGAAAAATAAATTTCAGATTTCTGATGAAGCTGGATTTGGAAGAAGCATGTTTGAGAGGCTGGTGTTGCTGGGATTCATGAAGCATATGCTTTATATCCAATTTAGAATGCATCCATCCATAAGTGTATTCCCCAATAGGGAATTCTACGAAGGGCAACTTGTGGATGGCATGAATGTCAGAGATTCAAGCTACAGTGCATGTTTCCTTGAAGGAAAAATGTACAGCTCCTATTCTTTTATAAACATAGCTCAGGGCCAAGAGCATTTGGTCATGGACACAGCTTGAAGAACATGGTGGAAGTTGCTGCTATCTCTGAGATTATAAAAGGCCTGCACAAAGGTGTGTGTGTTTCTTGCTAATTCTTTGTTGATACTTACTTAGTAATTGCTTGGGCACAATCTAGTTGAGAAGAACCCTTTGAATATATGAATGATTTGTTATGAACACAAGTCTAAAAGAAAATCCCATCTCAAAAGATTAGCTTATTGGGTGGGAGATCTCCTTAAATTGATAAACCGTATTTCACTTTTGAGACTCCTCAATATGGAACTCAGAACATGATCCCTTGTGTTTTTCTGCTACAGAGTTCCTGAGCAAGAGAAGGAAACTCAGCATAGGTGTGATGTCTCCATATAAAGCTCAAGTCCATGAAATCCAAGAGAAAGTTAAGCAGTACATGGAGTCAGATCCTAGCTTTTCTGTGAGTGTTCGTTCTGTTGATGGCTTTCAAGGCGGTGAAGAAGATATAATAATGATCTCCACTGTTAGATCAAATGGGAGGGAAATGTGGGGTTCCTTTCTAATAGACAAAGAGCAAACGTGGCTCTAACTCGTGCTAGGTATGTTACTTGTTGTGACCAAAATAGCATATATATTATGCTTGAGAAATTCTTAGATAAACTCATATCTATAAATGTAATAGGTAAAGTCGTTCGTGAGCACAAGGTTGTTTATACATAAACTTCATCTCAAGCTACATAAATTTTCCTGCGAAAAATGGGCAAAAGTCTCCCATTGAAAATTTATTGGGAGGACCTAAATAAGAGTAATGGCATTCTGTGTACAAAATTTATAGAGTATTCGTATTTTCTGTGTTATAAAAATTTATCAGGTTTTTCTCATCAATAAAAATTTTTAATGGGGAACTTTTCCTCAATTTTCCCAATCTTCTATCCTTGGAAACTTATCTTACTCTAGATATGCCTTCTAGCTGATCTAGCAATGAAAATCTCTCAACTAAGGCAGAAAATCAAGGCTTGAGAAGTTCCACTAATGTTGAGTTGATTAGATTTTTATTTTTTGGGGCAGACGTTGTCTTTGGATATTGGGGAATGCAGAAACTCTAGAAAAAAGTGGCTCAATATGGAGAAAGGTAGTGAATGATGCTAAGCAAAGAGGATGCTTTCATAATGCTAATGATGACAAAGTTCTGCTCAGGCCTTTGAAGATCCCTTTACTTGACGTGACCTAGCTGACAACATCAAAACATTTGAATCGCTCAGTATATGTGCTATAAGGCTCTCAAACAAAATGGATATGTTATGATTGGGAATACCAGAGGTTCATCCAGTGGCAGTTCGAAGAAAAGAATGAAGGTGAAATGCCTTGTGTTTGTAATACAGTAAGGTTATTTGTCTGAGGTTGGGCTTGCTTAGCATGCCCAAAGCTACAATATGAAGCAAAGCAGCATGCTTTATTATGGGAGGATTACTATAAGATCCAAAACAAAGAATGTGATTACTAAAAAGTTCTGCAACAATTGGGCATGTAACGACTTTGGTATAGGAGAGGAAGTTCGTACTACTCAAGCTTTTTGATAATTACATTAGTACTTTATAGGGAGTTCATAATAATTCTCCTTGTTATTACATAAAGTCATTTGATATGGGAAAAAGAGAGCTTATATCATTTAATTGAAACAATAGTATATACACAAAACGCTATTAAATGGAAATTAAAATACAAAGTAATTAACTTAATATACTATTACACGAGTCGTTGATTGTTGAGCTTATAGCTTTTACATTTAATATATACCACTACCTCCGGTCCTAATTAAAAAAGCTAGTTGATTAATTTGAGGAATTAAGAAAGAAGTTTAAGTTAGTTATTTGTAATAAATATGTGTTGTCTTTGAATGCAAAAATGTACATAAACTTGTCAAAAGGGGACAAAAATAACAACACCGTTAATTTGGGGTAAATATCCCTTAGTGAGGTCCGTGAAGTTAGTTTTAAGGTACAATTTTTAACAACAAAATTAACACTAATAGGGCACTGGGTGCCATAAAAGTTTTTTGAATGCAAAAATATATATGAACTTATCAAAAGAAGACAAAATAATAACATCATTAATTCAGGAGTAAATATCCATTAATAAGGTCTATAAGTTAGTTTTTAAAAATTAACACTAATAAGCACTAAGCATTATAAAGTTTTCTTGAATGTAAAATACATAAACTTTTTAAAGGGAAAAAAATAACAAAACTCATCAACTCTTAAAAATGTCCGTTAAACTTTATTTTTTTTGGATCCCATCAAATGCCACCGTTTCCCTTCACCCAGGAAGCTGAGGTGGTGATGAAAAGAATCAAGGAAAATGATTTATATAGAGACATTTGACATCATCATAGGACTGCAAAATTCTCTCTAAAAATTTTAATTTTCATATTTTTCTTATAATAGTCACATTATATACACGTGTATTTAACGAAACTTGTCTTTTTTCCAACCATTTTCCATCTAAACCTAGTTTAAGTTTTGGCTAATCAAATTGATCTTTTTTCTTTTTTAAAAAATTCATCCAAATATAAATTACATTTAACTAAATTTTATCTCAACTGAACTACAGTTTGTTCAGGCCCAAAAAAAAAAACTTCAGTTTGTAAAAAATAATTACAAATAAAAGTCATTTTTTGTACTGCCGTATGGTTGTGTTGGTTGCAGCAGTTGGATTGCTTCCTATGCTTGTTTGCTCCAGGCAACATAAAAAGCTAACATAGGTTAAATTGGGAAAAAAACCATTCCTGACCTGTCAGGTCCTTGTATCAAATTATAACACCATTTCACCCCAAAATAAAAAATTTTATAAGATCAAAATTGGTTTTTCGACTTCATCATTTTAAGATCAATTTCTTGACTAAATTATTATCACGAAGAAGAAAATATTATTGAAAAATTTAGACCAGTCACTAATCCTAGAAAATAACTGATAAATCAGTAGCCTTAAGACGGAGAAGCTTGAGAGCTATATAAGATAGATTCCGGAGGAAGGTAAGTTACTGTCATCGTAATTTTTTCAACAAGAGAAACAATGCAGCTACATGAATCTGAGCTCAACAACATAAGACATTTGCAAACCAGAGTTCTTTCTCCATTACCATCTCCATGTTTAATCTAAGCATGCTTCTTGACATGTGACAGATTTATCACAGTACACGCCCTGCTGAAACCTAAGAGCTTTACAAGTCACAGCAGTTATAAGGCCGAGATGAACTTCTGAATTTTTGCCTGAGCTCGTTCCTTCTCTTCTGGTCCATCAAGATCACCAATATTGTCGTGATATTCCTGAAAATGAGAAAGAACCCATTTCAATAAGCTTGGAGACTTCATCACATCTTTAATATTAGTCTTAACTATCTGACTATGTTATAGTCATGTATGGAGTCATTGTATTCAAGCACAATAGATATCCAAGTATTCCCAGTTCACAGATATTAAGGGCCAATTTGCTTTTTAAAATTACAAAAAAAAAAAAGTAATTTTAGTTAAGTTTAATACTTGATCACTGGGAGAACATTAAGATAATCACGAAGGTTTTGTTCCAAAAAATAAGCTTTTTCCAATACATCCCTTCTATATTTAGCCTATGTTCTCCCAATAACCTCTCCATACTCCCGTCATTTGAAGTCTTGGCTTGATGGTGATAACAATGTCGTTGCACCCATCAAGTCTCGATTTCAAAACGACACTCTGTTGGACCAAACTTCACCATACTCCCAACAGCGTTTTCTCATTTAACCTAACAAAAATCACCTTTAACCTTAACCAATTGGCCCTAAAAGTGGACAAACAATAAAAACAAAAATAAAAGGCGAGGAATTTTAATATAAGAGAAGTTAAACTGGAGCACAACATTCTTTTCCTCCAAGAATGAACAAACTTGCAGGCATCATAACTCAAAAGTAACTTTTTTCCTGCGGTGTGGAGGGTAACTCCCAATTTCCAAAATCATGAAATAAGTTGGCATTATGTAAATTTGCATAATCGTACGTTTTGTATATTTTGCACACTGTACAGAGACAAAAGAAGCATCAAAAGCATTATTTCAAAAGAAAAGCAAATTCTTATACCTGAAGTATATCCTTTATATCATTTTTACCCAGTCTGTTCTGCTTGAGAAGTAGTTCAATTCTCGATCTCATTTGTGGATGTCTGCACAGGAAGCACATATTTGGAACAAGTCAGAAATAACTCTGCATATCAACGCTCTTTAAAATCAAGGGACAAAATACATTTTACCCCCAAACTGAGGCCCAACTACAGCTGTAGCACATGAATTTATAAAACACAGTTTTACAAACCCCACCCCACCCCCTGTTTTGCCCCCTTTAAAAAAAAATGAAAAAAAATAAAAATCCTGAAAACGCCAACTTTCAGTCTCTGTTCATCTGGGTGCGTCCCCCCCCCCCCAAAAAAAAAAAACCAGGGTGATCTGTAGCCTCTTAAATTTGACGCAGCAAAGTAGCAACTAGGCCTCAGTTGTCTAATGTGTTTTTCTATAAAATTAATGTTTACATATATAAATGGAAATACTTACTCAGAGCACCAAAGATGACCAAGAATGACTGCAATCAACTGCAAGATCACATAAGAAAAAAGTCAACACAAAAAAGCTAATGAAAATTGGATATCTATACATCTATAGATTGCGCTATTACAAATGTCATTGGTGTTGACACAGATTTTCCCAAAAAGCAATTAGAATTGAATAGAAACTAATGCATGTAACATGCATTTTTGTAAATAATTATAGATTATAAACTCGTTGAAGTAGAGGGAACAAATTAGAACTTGCTTGCCATGTAACCAAAAGGGAACATAATTTCTGCCATTTTAATTATGAGTGAATTTATTAAGGAACCAAAAATACCGTCACTATTCACAAATTCAGGACAAAAAAAAAAAAATCTTTAAGTAATAACAGGCTATAATTCGTTGCCCTGCAACCATTAGTTCATACAAAATGTACTGACATTAATGGTGAAGCTAAATGATTTTTTTGGTCAAATGGTGAAGCTAAATGATTAACCATGCTGAAATTCTAACCTGAAGAGTATAAAGTCCAGATTCTAGTTTACGGTTGTATTTCTCATCTTCATCCATCTGTAAAAACATAGGAAGAAATATTATATTTTGGGTAAAACTTTTAGTTCAAAAGAGCAAGCAGGAGCCAAGTAATTATGTATTATGTATAATACCTCAAAGTCATCAAGTTGAATCTGTTCCATTCGTTCAGTTTCTGCTTTGACTCTATCAGAATATCTGAAGAGATACCAAGAGATCTCATTAAGCTTTTTAACTACGAAACTTCAAACAAATCAATGAATTTAAATAATCATAAACTCTAGAAAGAGAAGAGGATGAGCTGACCTACCTCATGTATAGTTCCATCAGCCTGTCTATCTTCTCACATTCATTTTCAACAAATTTACTTAATAATCTCTCTCTTCTAGAACCTCTTAAAATTCCACCTGCAAAGATACATCGGTCATTCAAATTCTGTGCCACAAAAAAAGAGGAAAGAATAAAAAATAATTCATGGCCTAAAATGCAGAGTTTATTAACTACCCCAGATTTGAAAAAAAACAAAGAAAAGAAAGAAACTGATCCGATATTCTTTTTTCAGTAAAACCAACGTGATATTATTCAATATAGTGTACATAATTGAGTTGTATGCTCAGGAAATCACCGTGCACCCTCACATTCATTTTTCTGTTCAGTTTCCCCCTTTTCTTTCATATGAAGTCAACTGATATAGGGCAACTTTAGGATCCTAGCTTGATCAAGAGGCTGTTGATGCCAATGGTCAATTAGATATCCCCCTCCCATTAGAATATATATCAAAGGGGAAAAAAACGAAACAAATAAGAAAAGGTCCCATGTTGCACCATACTAACATTTCAGATAGCTAATTGAATTACCACGTTCCAATGGGCACAATGACACAATACACCCACTTTGCTTCTATCATTTATATTCATAAACAGATGACAACAACAAGATTTGGGGGCAAATGCCCGAATGCCAACCAAGGGCATAACACTAAATGATTGCAAATCACCAAAAAGAATTCAGCACGGAGCACTAATAAATAAACAAAACAAGGGAAATCAAATAAGAGGAATATTTTAGAGACCAAAACATTGCATGTTAAGCACGTATAGAAACAATAAAATAACAACCATTATATATAGGCACTTCAAGTGGCCAATTCAATAAAATTAGAAAGAGAGGAATCTCTGCTGTGAAATTCAAACATAAAATTGTTGTGGGTTTCGTCCCATGTAAATGATTATAAGTGGTGGCAGCGATATTATAGAATTATAAGAAATGTTCTAAATCAAAGAAAACATAACGTTTCTAGAGAACTTTTATAAGCCAAAGTTATGGGGACCATAAGCTCCTTGATGGGGTATCAAAGACTTCAGGATTTCAATCCTTGCCAGGCTGATTTTCTCAATGAACGCTTATTTTCAATATGAGATAAAGGACACTTGTGCTTAACAATGGCAGCGTGTGCTATAGATACAGATATGATAAAAA
>NW_021632859.1:0-31561 GCF_004799145.2 Neltuma alba | reverse complement strand
TACACAAGCACACAGATTAAGTAAACAGAAAGATCGGAAGATCATATGACAATAAAGAGGATAAAGTCCATGTTTAAGAACTGCTGGAAAGCCATAAAAGTGCAATCGAGAATTGAATAATCCACAGCAGTTCCGTTGATCACAGATGAAGCTCAGGTGATTGTTAAATCCGAATAAACCGTTCAGGTTAATCAGCGTATAAAAATTTTAGGAAGAATAAAAAAGGACAGGACACAGAGAGAGAGAGAGAGAAAGAGTTATACGCCAAGCGAAGCATGATAGGAGCGCAGTTCCTGCTGGCGATGAGGGCGCGAAGATCACGGCGAGCCTTGTCGATCTCTTTGAGATATTCAGTGTCGACCACCGGAAACGCCATTGGGAAGTCTGAAGCCTCAACTGTGTTGTTGCTGGAAGATGGAAATGAGCAGAAACCGTTGAAGAAGAGGGGAGTGGGATTTTAATTGGCAGAACAGAAGCAAACAAAATGGCTATGAGCAAAGAAAGACCAGTAGTAGGCGTTGCGATGAAAGGATAGGAATAGGATAACCCGAGGGTCGCGCTCTCATGCGGCCTTCCTCTTCTGCGTCCTCGTGAGATCTCTTACGTGTCAAAAACCTGAGAGACATATTTTTCATTTGCCTCCGTATTTTATTATTTTAGCAAGCCCCCCTCGGCAAAATCCGAGCATTTCTTTCACACTTGAGCGAGTCCTCGTGTGAATCTGACTTTTGATCCAATTCAACTCATTCAATATGTGAATTGAATTCCGCTAATTCATCAACTCTATGCTCGCATCCATTTATAAAATTAGTTATTGCTTAATTAAATAAGAAGGAGTATTTTCTTTCGTACCTAAATATAACTCATTTTTAAACATAAAATTATTAGAGAAAATAAGTGATATTCAGGACCGGAGGATTCGTAAATACTTTTAGTTGATATACGTTTTTGTATGTAGTGAAACCACGTAAAATTAGCACACTATTATATTGAATTTCGAAGGAAAAAATATATAAGCAAGCAATTTATATTTGTAACACATTTCATATGTATTATGTGTTGATGAGTTCAACTATCCTTAATATTGTATGCAAACTAAATCACCAATGCTCACTTCTGATAACGATTCATTCCAAACAATTATTATAAAAAGACAAATATGTATACGAATTATTTTATTTTTATTAATGAAAATGAATAAAATACATATTTTAATTTATTAGTATTGTATTTGTGTATTAATAATAACCATTCATCACATTTCACATACATATAGGCACACGTGTGTGTTGAGAGTGGATATAAAGAGTATATATCATCTTCCTGAATTTTTTTTTTTTTAGTCCGTGGGGCTCCTGCATTAATGCTGAAAAGAATATTGTAAATTAGAGTGATAAATCATCAATTACACTCTTACGTACATGGTTACTAGACATCCACCGACAAAGAGGCAATAGTACAGTACTTGCACCCTTTTTAAAAAATGGAGGGTATGGAACTATGGGTTGATTTGAATAAATATGGGATTTACCATTGGCCCACTTTGCTTGCTCCATTTTCGTTGGGTAATTCTATGAGGCGCAATTCAACCCATCCAGGCAGTTCTACTGCTCTAATCTTCCTTGGTGATCATCTTTTTCCCAAAATTAAAAAAAAAAGATTCTCACACCCCCCCCCCAAGCCTCTCATGAATTTCATAATCATTAAGAATTTGTTCGATTCATGAGTCAATGAATTAATTTTCATTTTACTAATTTCTCATAAATTCATTGGTTTTGCACTTTTTCTTTCGGCAGAAGAATTTATGATAGGATCCTCTTCTTCTTCTTTTTTTTGGTAACATGATAGGATCCTCTTTTTCATCTCAGATAAATGAGCAAAATGATGTTCCATAATTTTAATGACAAAATAAACTCTTAAATTTACTCCATGAAGAAATCAAACCTCTACCCCTTTCTAGCCTAACATATATGAGAAAGTACATATAAAAACAATATTTACTCAAATTATATGCTTTCATCAGGGTAGAAATTTGAGAAATTAATCATATTCTATTTTTTATCCTATTATGTGCATTGTTCTCTCCGCAACATCTCTAAAAATATTTTGCTCCAGAATATATCAAGGGTATGATAAAAACATAAAATTAAACAATATCAAAATATAAAATTGATATTAACATTAATAAAACAAAAATATTTAACAAGCTAACTGTAGGGATTATTTCTCAACCCTTACACAATGTTTAACCAAAACATGCGAATTTAATTAAGAAAAAATTACAATAAGATCCCACTCAAAAGAATTAAATATAAAAAAGTTTATTAAAATCATCAAATTAATCTAAGGCCCCAAGAAACCTTATTACAAGAGATTCTATTTGTTTAATTATTAAAATGCCTTTTTTTTTTAATATGCACTGACAACTAAAAATAGAATCATTAACAACTTAAAACACAACGATTAACAACTATCATGACAAGTATTAATAACATATTTTTGCAATATATCACAAAAATATAGTACATAAATTGCTAATACCTACCATGATACTTCCTCTAGCTCAAAATACAAACTAAACTTTGTTAGAAGGACTTAATTTTTTTTATAAGATAATATTTATTTTTGTCAAAGTATTTAATAAATTTTTTTCTAATTTTATCCTCATATATTCTTTTTTTTAACTCATTTATTACATCTTTTACTTATTCTCCTCATTAATAAGGATATATTTGAAAAAATAAATATATACCTTACATATTATTATTTTAAGTTAATTTTAATTAATTTTTTGATAAACATAAATAGATAGAATCTAATCTATATTTTGAACTAGAGAAAGTAATTAATCATTGTCTTAAATTGTTAATAACTGTTCTTTCAATTATCAATCCATATTTTAAAAAAATAAAAACAGGTTGCCAAGTAAACAAGTAAAATCTCTTATAATAAAATCCCCTCACGCACATTAATTTGGTGATTTTAAAAAACTTTTTTTTTAATTTAATTGTCTTGTGTTGGAGCTCATTAAACAAGGATAAAACATATATGATACACGGGGCTAGATTTCCTCCATTGATCTCAATCTTTCTCGGCATGAAAGTGAGGCTTTGGAGGGGTAAAAATAAGCAAAACAAAACAAGAACACACAACAGGCTTCGTTCAAAGAAACATCCCCATGCTCTTTTTTATTTTTAAGAAGGAACTACTAAACTTAAAAAATGTTCGAGTAAAAACCAAACTATAATTTTAAAAATATTTTTATAATAAGTTTATCTTGTTTTTGTAGAAAAATACTTTTTAAAATCACTTTTAATGGTTGTCAAACACCACTAAGACAAATCAAATCACTGTCATTATCCAAGACACTACAGACCAAGCCAAGCTAAAGCTGCAAAGTGGAAGGTCATCATAAGTCATACAAAATGATAATAATGAAATACTAAAGCGACAAGACAAACATGCAGGCAGGTCCACAACTCAAAATTTATAAGCAATCCAAGTCACACAAGTGCCTCTTGCTTTCAAACCAGCATTTTTATTTATATAGGCATGTACATGATAAGCAAACAAACCAATCTACCGGACGAAAAGAATTCAATAACGCTCCTCAGTTCCTTTCATCTCCCCAATAAACACGAGAAATAGTTTGAAAAATAATAATAACAACAATAATAAAAAAAGGTGGGGAAGGGAGAAGTGTAGAGCTATAGAGAATGTTATCAGCCGCCTCACGCAGTTCTCCACTGCAACTCTATCTGGATGCGACCATTTTTTGAATCTATAAGATGGTACTTTTCATTGATCCTCTTGTTCGACACAACATCCGCAAGACTTATGTCGACATAACCCAGATATTCCTAATGCCGAAAGGAAGAGAGAAACATCAATCAAAAGTCAGCCACATCAAGCGCCACAAAAGGGAGGGAAAACAAAATGATGGCGTAGTCTTCAAGCAAAGCTCTACTATCTGTCTATAATTGTTATAGTTCGCATCAATGCAAAATCAAAGTAACACGATTCTCAGAATTCATGGAGTCCATTTCATAGGCATTAGGAACATAAAATCATTTCTAGCATGATCATAAAATATTATAAACATTCGGGGTTTTAGATGCTAAACGCTAGTGCAGATTCGCCAGACAAGTTTATCAGTTGTTTCAACCACTCAAGGGCTTCCTTGTCAAAACCACTTAGAATTAGATGATCACAACCAAAATCTGAATGAGTCGTCTTGTTTTACACTTCATAATCATACCAATAGTAATCAACAATTAATTTCCATTGATAAAGAGTAAGGTACAGATTGCATACCTTTGGATGCAGTATGTGGCGTGCTGAGGTGCTGACAACCTCTACATGTAATCTGTCATTAGAGGGAGGCTCCTCCAACGTAAATGTGAACTCTTCTTCCCATCTAGGATCTCTGTTCTTTTTCACATGCTGTAATAGTAACCAAGTAACAGAAATCGGGATCAAACAACGTTCGTCTTAACGTGAACTCTTAATCTCATCTAAGCTCATCCAACATCCAACATTCGTTTTAAAAGTCCAGCACAAATATTACTAATGGTAGCGAATTACTAGATCAATAAACGAGCTTCTGAGATCTGCATCCACAATGGATCCCACTATTTATTTCTAACTATACTTTTGGGCATATTAAATTCTGTTCTAGTTTCAAACAATCACTTGCATAATTGCAATCAACAAGAAACAAATTTTCATGAAATTCATATTTGATTTTTTAGTTATTTTAGCAAAATGAAGTTGAAGAAAGAATTGCTCGCAAATTCATTTGATCACACCAACCACGTCAATACCTGTCTTAAGCAACCTAACAGAAGCCAATAATATAAGATTCAAAATACGGTTAAGCTAGAACATGTTGATTCTTAAGCCTCAAGTATTCTGGGATACCATACCTTCGTCTTTTTCTCCTCCCCTCTAAAAAGAATCCGTACATGTGGATTAGTGTGGTGCTTTCCTTCAACATCTTGGGCTTCGTGGACCACAACTACGAGCAGGCCTCCACTAGCAGGCGTACCTTCAGGAGCCTTTTCAACAGTTTGTGTCTCGTCAAAACCCTTAGACATCTCCTCTTCCTTAAAAGGTTTATATGTCAATTCCACAACAATCTGCCCGCGTGATTTCTCGTTTTGGACATCATTGGCATCCATGTTTTTTAGAAGGTTAAGGGTAAATTCTTTAGGCTCGTCAGGAGTAAGTTCTTTTAATGGAATTACATTCATGCCCATCTTGTCATGCTTCCCAACCTAAGTAAAAGGTGCCAATGCAACACACGACTCAGATGCATAACAAGCAACAGTAGAATGAAAACTTACTGCCAAACATATATACCTGCTCCCAGTCATAGACATAAACCTCTAAAGCCTGGGACTCAGGATCTTTAACCACCAAATTAAAATCCTCATTCCACTCAGGATTCAAGTTCTTATGCTTCACAGTGGTCTTTTTTGAAGGCAGTTTATCCTCAGTAAGCTTTAGTTTCACATATGGGTCGGATGCACCAAGAAGGTCTTTCTTCTTTAGCTTAATAGCTCTCAGCACCCTTGCATTGAGAATTCCAACAGGCTTCTTCAAGGCTCTAATATTCCCAACAAAAAATTCGAGTAAAAAATTAGGGTCTATGAAGAATAGTAATAGTAAGCGTTTAGGAAAAACATCCTCAGAAAAAAATGCAGAAACATACTTTGATGGATCTATAATTGGAACTTCCAGAGCTTTGGGCCACAGATACATGTTTGCAACCTGGTCTTTAATAAGCTCCTGCACAACAACACTCATTAAATTGTTTGAAAGCCATTGATCATTCAATACAAACCATGCAACCCGCCTTCCCTACATTACATTTCTTTTTATTCATAATCCTTCAACATAGACTCCTAAAATATCAACTCTTAATTTAGCTATCAGGCTTCTAGTCACATGCACATAGAACTCCCACTTGAATGCAGAAAGCGGCCTTGAAATAGCTTTCTCACCCATATACAATCAGAGGACATGCATAATCAATGGTTTACACCAAGGGGATGCATGTTTTACAATAACATACCCTTGGACCAATATTTAATCTATTTGTACCAAGAGTTAGGAAAATTATTTAGCTACCACACTGCCAGACTGCCTGGGAGCAAAATAAGTTAGGTGTGTGAAATTAGCATATCACGTACTAAGAAAGGAAAAAAGAGACAAAACCCCCGAGTTGCAGGAGTTTTTTTTTTTTTTTGGGGTGGGGGGGGGGGTTTTAAACATGCACCTGAACCAATCGATAGACACCAGGAATAGACATGAGATCAGCACCTACAAGCTTTAACCCGAAGTCAACATGCGGCTGCAACATAAAAGGCAACAATAAGGTTGAGAAGGTAAGTACCAATCATAAAAATCATGATGTCACAAGCAATCTGCAACCTGAATGGAAAGAGTAGTCCTTCAGATTCGTTAGTAAATAACAATAAAAAAGTTGTTACTTTCTAATCAAGTTCAGCTGTTTGCCAGGATTACCAATGTCCCTTAACACGTAATCCTTATAATCCAGTGCAATCACTCTCTTAATGCTTTCAGGATACTGTGGAGACGCGACAATGTGCATATAAACACAACATAGGTAGACAAAAACATGCACTTCATCCACTGATTAGAAAGGCATTGCATTGTCTATAACCAAATTTGAATGACAAGCCCAGCCTAAACCCTCTTTGACACAAAGAAATGACTTTCTCATCATCCAGTAGGCGGTTACAAACTTCAAAAGCATTGGTGTCGACTAACAGTCGCTTCTATCAGTGCTGAAATCTTCATTTAAACATGATTATACTAGATTAGAGTCATAATTACAAGCAATCAAAATACTCTACTTCCTGTGCTTTAAGTACCTAAAAAGCTTTATAAATATTCAAGTGGGGAAGCAAAGTAAGAGGAGGAAACCATCAAAAACCTTTTCCATGAGAGACACATATATGCTGGCAAAGCAAGGAAAGCTTGGAACCAAAGGCTTCAAAGTGATACGAGGCAAAGCAAAAACTTGCAAATCAACCACCTGAAACAACATAGAATCCTCTGCATTAAGAAGAGGCAATCATACCTGTGTTCCGCCCCTCTCTCTCTCTCTCTCTCTCTCTCTCTCTCTCTCACACACACACACACACACACACAAAATCACCCACAGATCTGCAATAGCATTACCTGGGCGGTCGCTTTTAACCCAAATGCCTTGACACCAACAGTGATATTGGGATTTCCAGCCCATTTTACAGAAGGCTCCATAATTAACTCCTTTTCATCAGTCACATAAACTTTCATTCCTGTCAAGAATAAGATATGGCATTAAAATATTTCATCGTGCACCACAACTAATTTGTCAAGACATTGAAAAAGTACCATCAGGACTACACTGGATCTTAATTTCTAGTCTTAGCATTATGAAATTTTTTTTGGTTGCGAGAGGAGAGGACTATTTATTTAATACCAACTTAGCCCATAAATCAAGACTTAAGGCCTTAAAAATGAAGTGGCAAATGAGCCATCAATGAAGAACCAACCTTACCAAGTAACGGTTAATTTATTGCCATTATCATTCCCAAAATCAATAACATAGAAAAATACGAGCTAGAAAAGCCCTGGAATCGGCAATGTGCTGTTCAAACATCAAGTAGTTACTTATCCAAGAATGTATCGTGTTCATATCTACTAACCTTGAAAAGTTGGCGGCAAGGACCCTAGTGTAAGAGTTTCAAACTCAACAGACTCTATTTTATATTTGGGAATCTGCTCGGCAATTATGGGTTTTGCAATGTTCTTTGCAGTCTTGCAAATTGCCTAATAAAAACGAGGGGGAAAAGAAGAAGAAGCAGATAAACAATTAACAAAGAGAACATAAAAACCTGATTATTCGATCAGACATTTGAAAAGAACTTATACCTTGTCAAGGTAGGGCCACATATATTCAAGGAACTTGTTCAACCAGTCAAGCTATAGAAAAGCACAAACAAATGAAAGTGCAGTTGTGAAAACGAAACATTAAAATGCATAATCCATAAGATAGAGAGGCATATCAAACTCCACAATTAAATACCCGATCAAAGTCTGGGTTTTTAATCCAAAGCGGAATCTCCGGAAACATACGTTGCAAAGTTTCTGAGTCTTGCTCCACCAGAGGACGGATCTTAGGATCCTGTCCAAGACAGCAGGATATCAGTGACGCTAAGATAACATGACGCAGAACTGGTGAACTTCCCAAATAGCAAAATGACACTTTGGGTGCTCTAAGTTTTTGATTTAGTCATTATGATGAAACTCCAGTCCAGTCTAGTCCTGTCTAACTTATGTTCGAATGCAGAAAAACCAGCCATTTGATTATCTAAGCAATAAAACCAGTGTTAAAAGCAAAAAAGCAGAGCATTCTCATGCGCGACCTTTTAGAACGAAATAATAAAATGCCCGGCCTATGTCCATTCTTCCTCCGATCACTCACATGAACAAAGAAACCCATCTAGCACGGCCTAGTTGCATAATTTAACCTAAAAAGTTTGACGCGAGAGCACAAGGTGATAGCATCTTAGTTGCTCCTCTCGCTTTCTCCGAACCAAACAGAATCAGAAAAACAAGTATGACTTCCCGCCGAAGAAATGAAGGTCGACGATGATATACCAAGATAAAGCATTAAGAATCTTAGATGTACTTTTCACACTTAGTTCACCGAAAAAAAAAAAAAGAATCGATGTACCTTGACATCGGTGGGTTGAAAATAGATGAAGAGAAAATAGCCACCAACAAGACCAAGAGAAATCCCGACTCCAAATCCACAGAAGCCCAGCACAGTGCTGATGAAACCCATCTGAAATCGGCTTCCGGCAGGTCACCCGCCCAGAATGAAGTCACCCAGGGCACCAATTTTCTCCTCCTTACTAATCTAGTAAATGCATCCGACGCTAAACGTTATTTCCAAGTGGCTGAGTCCATCACTCTATCCACAAAACGGATGGACAATGATAAATAGAATTTAAAGCAGAAAAAAAAAATAGTAAAAGGGTTGAAAGTTCATAAAATGAGAGTAAGTTACTTTGAAAACGGGGTGGGGCAGTCGGCAAATGAATGAAGAAAGATGAAAAGAGCCGTCGAAGAGGCGTAGTTATTGTGAACTGTGACGGTGACGGGCGAAGAAGGCAAAGCCTCATTACGTAATTTTGAATCTGACGTTACAAGATAAAAATGGGGAATTAATTTACAGACAACGCATTTGGTGCGGCTCACCCAAAGGAAAGAATCGGATGCGGCGTGCCAAATCTCCACGTGGCGCCAGCAATGTCGGCAAAGACACAGCCCGATCCTGCGGGTCAAGTTCTGGGACGGGACAGCGTCCACTCTTCTCGCGGATTTCTAACCCCCCCCCCCCAACGGAATATGGAGCGTCAAATTCAGTATCTCAGATCCTGAGACGGCAGATATGTCCAGATCCGTAAGTACATAAATCACTTCTCAATAAAGTCTTCAGATTTTCCCCCCTCTCCTAGGATGCCGTAATTCTCTATTTTTCCTTCTTTTTTTTTTACCGTTTATATTCGTAGTATCTGCTTAGATTTAAAAAAAAACAAAGAAATTTCCAAATTCAAAGTTCAAACGCACACAGAATAAAAATACGTGACTTGTTCAGAATACGCTGGCTGCAAATAGAAAAGCTGAGATTAACAGATAGTTCATCTTCTAACTTTTTGTTTTTTCATAGCATACAATCAAAACACATTTTAAATGATTTTGTATTCTTTATTTTCTAAAATAAAAATAAAAAAAGGAAATAGAAGGAACAGAAGGAATTTATTAAACTTTATATGTTTTCAGTATCACACTACTTTCAGTTCTAATTATAAGATTTTATTTATAAATTATAAATAAGATTTTATAATTAAGACTAGAAGTAATAATTTTTTTACTAGCCTTTTTGTGTTTAAACTTTAAACTCGTTTGTCGAGACTGAGCGCGGTCAAATAGACAAACATAATTCATCAAACATTCTGTCCATACTCCATAGCAAACGAGTTTTATTTTGCTGCAACATGATTGAAGAAATGAAAAAAGTATAAACAAATGTACTCAATTATGATTTACAGTATACAATTTAAATATATGATAAGAATTTTATCCTGACTTATGTAAAATATGTTTATGAGTACTTATAATCATAATTTCAAATGTGCTAAAAATCAATAGCATCAGCTGGAACAACAACATAAAACTTTAAAATTTATAACAGGCCAGCCATTGAGAAATTATTTATTTTTGGATGAGTATAATGCAACTAAACCGGTTCCCTGTGGAGTAATAGTGAATACAGATATTAAGGGGTAAAACTAACTAAAAGGTGACGGGAGGGGTACGTTGGGCCAAGGGACGCGGATGTGATTGGCAATGCTGTTTTTGGCGAAGTGACGATCACATCAAAGCATTAGGCAAAGCGCGCCACTTCCGCCCCACCGCCGGATGGCGTCCCCACGCCGTTCCATCTTTATCCTTCCATTTGTACGCTGTCTTTTTTTTTTTTTTGAGCTGACATTTGTACATTGTTTTATATGCTAGGCTTTCTATTGTAGTCTAGGGTAGAAATAGGTCTAGCTGCTTGTCAAGTCATTGCTCTTTTTTGTCTGAGCTGAACAAGTTATTGCAAAAAATGATGTAAAAATTATATATAATTTAGGGAACACTTAGCACAAACCCTTTTTTTTTTACCAGCACTTAGCACAAACCCGTTTAATTTTTAAAACTTTGAAAAGAGTTATGCAAAGTGCAAACATATACACTCTCTGAATGTGTCTATCTGGTCACCTTTAGGTTTTTGTGGCCACAATAGGCCTTTTATTTGAAAAATAAATGGACCATGTTTGTTACTGTAGTTGCTGGAGACCTTAATTTGGTTTTTGGGTTGATTCCTTTAGGCTTTTGTGGTCACGTTTTAGGCCTTTTTATTTGAGAAATAAATGGAACATGTTTGTCCTGTAGTTGCTGGAGACCTTAATTTGGCTATATCTTGTTAATTGATCATATTAGACTACTCTCAGTCATTAATATAAGAGTTTGTTTAACTTTTATTTTAGTTCTCAATATAATATTTCAATCCATTTTATCTTTCATATTTATCCTTTTTTTTAATCTAGTCTTTGTAATTATGGTTATTTTAACTAATACATTTAATTAGCAACGATATATTAGAAAAGACAACATCTATTTACTACAAATAACTAACTTAATTACTTTTCTTAATTTACTCAAATCAGTCAATTAACTTTTATATTAAAGACCAAATGTAGTATCATATTTTATGTTTGTATTTTAAATTTAGATAGTTTCAATTGAGTTATTGTAATTTTGAATCAATTTGTGTACGCTTTTAAAAATACAGGTTTTTTAAATAGATTTTTAGGCCACGCTGGATCTTTATACAAATCAAGCTTAGAATGAATATAATGCTTATGACAAGTCATAAACCAAACTCAATCCAATAGGCTTTAAAACAGGCTTGTCCTGTTAAATGTAAAGTAATACCTAACCGGACATGCTTTCCCGCTAAATTATAATACAATTACACCAATCCCATTCTTAAAAGGGGGAAAAAAAAGGGCAGAGAAATTTAAGGAGTCCAGCACAAAGAACCTAATATTACGAGAACAATCGAATCAGTAAGTACCGTGGCACGTCGAAATTCGAATATTGGAGGCCAAAGAGCAAGTCATGACCAAGTTATGTCTCCAAGGGCTTCTCAAACACAAATCATAATACCTTTGAATTCTTTGATATGCTATGGTTTTCTTAATCACCAAGCCAGGTTTTCATTGCAAAATAAAAATAATATTAAATAGTCAGTGCGTTCCACGGCGGAGCTTGCAGTCGGATGTTATAATAACCATGCCTGCATCAGGACTAGTACAACTTCATAGATTTCTTTGGCCATCATTTCAACATTCTGATCCGTGATACTTTACCCGTGTCAAAAAGCAACTGTTAAGTCATATCATTATAATTTATGAATAACACGAGTCTTTATACTACCTCCGATCCTTAATATAAGACCCCGTTTGACTTTTAGTTTGGTCCTAATTATAAGACCCCAATCTATTTTGTCTCTCATATTTATGCATTTTTTTCCAAGATAGTCCTTCTAATAATGATAGTTCTAACCAACACACTTAATTAGCAAGGATATTTTAGGAATGACAACACTTATTTGTTACAAATAACTAACTTAACTTACTTCCTTAATTTCCTCAAATTAGTCAACTGGGTCTTATAATTAGGACCGGAGGTAGTAATATTTATATTAAATTTGGAATAACAGGGAGAATCCACTAAGGAAAAAGAGCAATATGCAGTTTAAAGATATGGATATGTAGAAGCTGAGGAGAGATACTCACAACGGGAGGGTTTTTAAAAATGAATAAAATTTCTCATTGATTGGAATCAAAGAAACAATCTCATCTCAAGTGTTATTACTCTAAAAGAAGCATAAAAACGAACAGCATATCCATGCTGGGTAGAACCTAATCCATGGTGCCCTTGGAAGAAGAGAAAGAAAGCAGGGCAATCTACTTTGGCCTTGAAAGCAGCTGACATCTAGCGGCTACACTTCACTTGAATAGCGAGAGCCAAGGGCCTGCCCTGCGGGCAGGGATTGCCGGAGATGGGAAATAATGAAGGGTCCATAGGAATCGTACAATTACTTTTGCCCATACAATGCTGCTCCACAACTTGCTTCGCTGCGGGCGAATTGCATGTCCCTATGTCATAGCTTCCGCAAGCACCTTGAGGATCGCCGAAGCTCGCGAATTCCACAGCCGTCACCTTCTTAAAGTTAGGGCACTTCAAGCCTGCTTCAGTCTTCACATCGTCCACTATCGCGTGCAATTTCATCTTCTTGCTGGCGAATTGCTTCACATTGGGTGGGTGTGCGTCTGTGATGTAACTGCATATCGTGTCTCTGTCCACGAGCACGATCTCGACCTTTTCGGGGTTTGATTTCTCCTCCTCCAACACGACGACAAGATTGTCTTTTTTATTCAAGAAAGCTCGCGGGATGTGGTACTCCGACTGACTGGGTTGTCGCAGAGGGGAGAGGTATGACATCCAGTGACGGCCAATGCTCTTACCGTTTATCCATATCTGTCCCTTTCCCATGCCAGTCATCCTGATCGCAACGGGGTCCCTTCCTTCTGGGGTCGCAAATCTTGCCTGTAAATGAATTGAACACAAATAAGCTCGCTCGCTATGTTTTTAGGAATGCAAACCATGTCATATTTTCCATTTGATTACCTTGTACCAGGTGACAGGGGGTCCCTCTCCAGTGGCTTTCTTCCATTGGAACTTCTTTGCACCCTCTTCGGTGAAAATGTTCTGCTTTTCTCCTTGGATAGAAACCTGGCCAAAATCGATGACGTTATCTCCATTATTATCTGAGTTCTTGTGTGCTTAGGATCATGGGAAGCAGTGGATTTTACCTGATGACCCCAACCATTGTCGGTAAGATCAATTGTTCCTGTGTTAAGACCGAGGAGGGTGATGCGAGTAGGACCGGCGAACCTGTGTTCCATGTACGCACCACTGTCCTGTTGTAAGTTTATGAAAGTTGATCGAGTGTCCTTCATTACCAACGACGAATTAAATGAAAGAGATTCAAATCGTAAAGTTGAAAGGCACTCACAGGCAGCCCTATTGTATAACATAAGAAAGTTATTTGATTAACCCCAACCGTAAGGTTTACGGACACTTGCAATCCAAAACCTTTCTCTTCGTGGCTACCGTGTGCAGCTCCTTTAGAAACCATTAAATTACAAGATTAACACCTAGCATGAGTCTCTCACATGGGATGATTGATAATAATACTATTATTATTATTAAATGACCTTTTTGAGTTTGCTTACCGATGAATACACCATTGCAAAATGCGAGCATTCCGTGGCCATTACTAACCACGCGGAGAACGGGAAGTATGCTATTCTTCCTCGGCAAGTCTTCGGGACCCAGCTCGATTCTGGAATAATAATCCGTTAGGGATGGAGAGGAAAAGGAAAATAGTTACGCCATGATTGATAGAACGAGAGACATGGAAAGGACTAACCGTGTGGTGTACCAAGCATAGTCGCTGGCGTCTTTCAGCAAGTTGTAAAGCTCTCTAGGTTGCTCTGAATCGACCGGCACTTCCTTGGTAGTCGGAATGGCTTCGGAATACACCTCCCAATCAAGTTTGCTTGCGGCGGTATTATAGTTCCTCGAATTATGTTGTGAAACAATCTGGGTTATGTTGGCAGCAGTTAGGAGGACACATGGGCAGAATTTTGTGTCGTTGTAAAGTGATAAACAAGTTATATACCGTTTGAGTGTTGTATACTACAGTCTTGCAGTCAGGGAGGATGCTAATGGAACGCGAGGGCAGATAATATTCCTGACCCCTGAAGTTTATGGTACCGGCATTCTCGGTATGGTTGTTGGTCAAGAATGCAGCACACAAATCGCTTCCTTGCCTCTCATAGACTATGACCTGCATTCATCCATCCGTATTCAAATCAGTCTGTAAGAATGATCTGTACCTATCTGTGGCCTGTGGGACGAAGAATGAATGCTTACCTCGTGGAATTCGTTCAACTTTTGCGCGGTGGGTTTGCCTTCCAAGAGAGCCTTCTTACACAGGTTTATAGCCCTGTGCACATCCCGAAGGTGACTCCATTTGGGTTCTTTCTGCAGACCGTATTCATCCAGAGGAGCTTCGTCGTAGTACCGAGTAGTTGTGAAGGCGGAGGTTGTTCTTCCGAAATTTGTTCCCCCGTAGTACTGCAAGCAGGACGCATGCATGCTTCAAATTAAAAAAGAACACTAGTATAGCACCAGTTAGATTTGCACACGATGAGTTTTTTCGGGGAAGCCAAGTTCAGTAATCAGTACCATATAATAGTTAACCATGGCTCCATTCTTAGCAAAGAAGCGAGCGACTGAGTAGGCAATATCTTCTGCAGATCTTTGGGATGGAGGATCTCCAAACACTCTGTACCTGTAATTTAGAAATTAACCACCAAATGCGTTTATTTATTTCAATTGCTTTCTTGCCTTATTTTAGGGGAAGGATCATGATGTATGAAGATGCAAGACTAGATGTGATGGAACTTACTGAGCCGTCCAATTTTCAGTCCAGATGAAAGGCTTGTTTGGTTTGTTGGGGCCTGCAAAGGTATCGCCACAGTGTCTTCCGTTGCATGCATTGATCTGCGGAAAGCTCAAGGCTAAGCTAAGTCTAGGGAATTGGAATTAAAAATAAAATCAAACTGATGCTTAAACAGACATTTCAGGGAATTCTTACCACTGGATCAGGCGCATCCGTTTGCTTGCACATGACCCATGGAATACCAAGATTCAATCCTACTGCCAGTTTCGCTGCCCATTGAACGTAACTGTCTCCCTTCTCTCTGAATGCTCGTTGGACATGGTTGTACTCATTCTCAATCTGCAGCAAATAGATTATTTAAACAGCAGCCAAGGTTTCTTTAAACAAGTAGATTCGACCATGTATGCATATAAGGAGGTCCCTCGCGGAAATCTATCATATAGAGGAATCAGATCCTAACCTGTCCCATGATGATGGGCCCTCCTTGAGGAGCGAACAGATTCTCGGCCTTCAACTTGTCTATAATAAATACCACGAACTCTTGCATGTATTTCTGATGCAAATATAAAATGAGATTTTCATTCTTTAATGATGCGGGTTCTTGATCAAAACCAAAGCTTGTCAGTTATGGAGATTACCTTGAAAGGTTCGTTGTCACTACGAAATACGATATCCGGAACCTCTCTCAGCCAGTATGGGAGCCCTCTTTATTTATATTTTACCATTGTAGACATTAGTCAGTATTAATTATAATCCGGAAATGATCTATATTATATTATGTGACTGTTATGTGAAGAGTCAGTTTCATACCCATGATTCCATTCAGCCTGGATGAAAGGACCAACTCTGAGGCATACGTACATTCCTTTCTCCTGAACGAGCTTCAGAAACTTCACCACGTCGTTGCTTCCCTCAAAGTTCCTCTGCACCAGGAAGCACATCATTGTCCAATCGAACGTTTACCGGGGGGGGGGGGGGGGGGGGACAAATGAAAAGAAAACACTTGAGACTCTGGCTCAGTAGTCTATATATAAAACATCACATTACTTGGCCTCTCACGGGCTCATGAGCGTTCCAAAAGATGTAAGTTTCGATCACATTCAAACCGCCGTGTCTTGCCTTATCAAGAATGTCTGGCCACATCTGAACAAACCATGAATTTATTTCGCATTATCGCTTATTTGGCTCTAGGAAACAAAAGGCATCAAGAAAGGAAGTGAATTAAGAGAAGAATTAATCAAACCTCGGGTGGGCTTCGGGGGTAATGGATGCCACCCGAGTACAAAAGCTCTCGCTTTCCATTGAACAACAATGACCTTCCATCATAAGTTACTGTAATCTTTTCTCCAGCATCAGCATGCGACAGTGAAACAATGATGGCAAGCAAGGCAGCTAAAAGGGTTATTCCGCCTGTAGACGCCATTCACAACACACATGTATATACCTATCTCTCTGTGATATCTATATATGTATCTTTCTACACTCCTTTGCTCCAAAAAAGAGCCTGAGTTATTTCTCTTCTTTCATAAGTCGTCAGAAAATAAAAGGAGTTCTTGCTTCAAACAATTAATAAGCAAATAATCAAGCTGGCTGGCAGTCTGTCTGTCGAATATCCTGGAGACACTCATAAAGGTGGCAAGAGAATTGCATCGGAGGGACAAAAATAGAGTTAAGGTTGATAAAACTATGGGCTTAGAGGAAATATCGCATTTTCCTTTTTCAGAATATTTGTTCCGTGGCTATTTCTATTTTAAAGTGAAGCAGACAACGAACCTTGTCTGTGGAGGAGTAATGTTTGCGCGAGAATCGGACAAGAGAGACTGGAAAATGAGAATCGAGTCAAGTGTGCTTAATTTAATTCTTTTCTGTTTCTCCAATTAATGTTGTGCTTTGAGAGGATTTTACTAGGTAAAGTGATATGTTATGATAAGATTTGGCAAACAAACCACAGTATTGCTCTCTGGCCCAGAAAAGGAAAACAAAAAAGGAGTCATGAACATTGTGTACCTGTTTGGTTGTGCTTTTCAGGGGTGAAAAGTAGTTTAAATTAGGCACAAACCTGATTGGAAATTTGGATACTATTTGGATGGGCAATTAGGCAATGTGATTTTTGTATAAAAAGCTACAATAAGCCATAAGTTAAAATTAATAACTTATGACTTGTAGCTTTTAAAACATGAAAACAGAAAAAGTTAAGAAATTTATTATCTCATTTGGTTATTATTATAAATCTCAAATAACTAATTTGTAGACAACAAAAAATCAGTTAGAATTAGTTGAAAGTAATAAATAAGTTAGAAATATATTTTTGTGTTCACTGATAGCATGTGTCAAGGCCTATATTTATTCATGCAAAACACTTTGAAACTTCCATTTTTTCCTTCCCATCTTCTCGTCTTTTCGTCTTTTTTTAACTATTAGACTAATATTTTAACAGTTTATATTTAAATTTTTTTAATATTATTAAAATGTTAAATTATAAAAATAAATAAATAAAATTACAAACTATATTAAAATATAATTCTAATGGTTTGTTAATGCACTGAATATTTTTAAAAAATTTTATAAATAGTTCATAAAAAAATTAAAATCTTAACATTTAAAATATGTTAATCTAATAGTTAGAAGAATAAAAAGAGAACAGAGGATAAGAAAGGAAGAAGAGAGGTTTCCAACCGAACGCAAAACGCCAATAGATAAAGATTAAGCAATAATATGATATTTACGGAGATTATTTCATTTACTTGCGTATTAATCTAAAATTTAGAAAGTTACGCGCACGTAAATAATGCATTGATTTAATTGAAAAACTCTGCATAAAAGTGTCCAAGTTCTAAGACTTCATGATCAAAGTTTATAATTTAGGACAATTTTTTGTTGATATTTTTTTCCTCGTCATCTGCTTCAAAGTTTAGAGAAATATTATAGAATTTAATTTGTTATTACTTAAATCAATGCATAAAAATGAGAAAAAATCCCATATAAATACCATTTGAATTCTTAAATTTTAAGTTAGTGATTCTAGTTTGACAAAAGACAAATAAGTCTGTAAGTTTAAATTGGAATTTGTAAATTTTGATAAATTATTTTCATGCCTTTTCTCTCATTTCATAATTCCATTTTCCTCTTCTTCTCTCCCTTAAGGCTCTGTTTGGATGCTCCAAATCCGTAGTTTCAGAAGCACTTTTCCACAAAACGAGGTAACCTCCTCCACATATTTACTTCGTAATCCGTAAAAGCACTTCTGAAATCATGGTTTGGTTTTTATCCAAACACTCCCTAAGTTGTAGAATGAGAAAGAGCTCCTCTCTCCCTTCAGTGTTGTTCTCCTCGATAACAATTACAAGTCCTCTCCTCACTTTCAAATTGCCCCTCGTAGAACTTCTAACTCTGGTTTATCTGTTATTCGTGTTCCCTATTTTGATTACCCTAGTGTTCCTTGTGTTGTCATTCTTCAGTCATGCAATAAATTTTTTTTTTATTTCTCAGGCTTCCTCATGCTGCTCGAAAAACACATTTATGCCTTGGGCCTCTTATTTCCCCTTCTCCCCTCTACCGATTGCTGTACTGCTATTGTGACTAATGATGATTGTGGCTTTGGGTGTTTTGGCACGAAGAATGAAGGCTAAGTTTATAGCTCATAAGCAACTAAATGTCATCCATAGAATCCTGTGATTTTTTGCCCTTTTGTGGATGATGGGTAGCGAATGCGATATGTTTTATGACTTTAATAACAAGAAAATACTAAATGCAAGTTTAATCTTAATGTTAATTTGACATTTGAATATATACAATGTAGTTGCTGTCATAAAATTATTGATTTTTTTATAAATATTATTACTTTAGTGGTCAATTCCATTACAAGTGTAGTAAATCATGAAAGTTACTGTTAATACATTTATTATGATATACTTCTAGTGTATTTGTCAACCATGTACTAATTTCTCAAAACATTTACCCTTTTTTAATTCTTTCAAGAGGTTATACTTGGTAGAAGTTGACCAAATCAATAGTATGGAAATGATCAAATGCATTTTTATGGTTGTTAATCATTTTATATGTCTAGTCAATTTGTCTAACTCAACCTCCCAAATTGCCCAATGTGTGGAAATGACTAATAATATGCTGCAAAATGCATTATGAAAATTGTTAAATATATTCTGCAAGCTATCAATCACATTATATGTTTAGTAAAATTGTTTGAAAATAGTTAACAACAAGTTGCAAAACGCGTTATAGAAATAGTCAATTTCATTTTGCAAGCTATTAAGCACATTACATGTTTAGTAAATATGTCTAGAAATAACTATTAGTAAGTTGCAAAGCGTGTTATGCAAATGGTTAAATTTATTTTGCAAGTTGCTAATGACATTACATGTTTAGTAAATATGTTTAGAAATAACTATCAACAAGTTACAAAGCGTGTTATGCAAATAGTCAAATTTATTTTGCAAGTTGTTAATTATGTTACATGTTTAGTAAAATTATTTAGAAGTAACTGACAACAAGTTACAAAACACATTATAAAGATGGTCAAATTCATTTAGTAAGTTATTAATCATGTTATTAATGGATTATTCAAAAATAGCCAATAATAGATTACGCTGTGAAAATAGTCAATTACATTCCGTAAGTTGTTAATCATATTACATATTTAGTAATTTTATTATACTCAATCCCCAAGTTTCACCAAGTCTGTAAATGGATGATAACATATTGCAAAATGTGTTACGAAATTGGTCAAATTCAATTCAAAAGTTGTCAATCACTTGCAAATGCTGTCAAAGTCTCGTTTGATTATAATAACACTGAAAGGCAAAATCTTTTTATGCTGTTCATGTAACTCCAATGATATTTTAGTCTTTTCATGAAATTCTATAAATTACAGTTTTACGCTTCATACTCATTTGGTTCTTTCACTTATTTGTATGACCTATTTGATTTTTTTAAATTTAATAAGTATTTTAAAGTTATTTTCCTTAAAGATCATGACCAGTTAATTTTTTAATGTTTAAGAAATTAATTATACTTTTAAAAAATATGAATAGTTTGATTTGTTGGAAATCAATATACACGAGCACATATAATACATACTCCTTCTAGTCTTATATATAAGTTTTAAATAATCAAATTACGTTTAATGAATAAAAAATTAAAATTAGTTAAAGACAATAAATAAATAAAAATATTTTTTTTAAAAATTTGCCCTTATTTATTATAAGAGTAATTGAGATAGACAATAAATAATGAAAGAAAATATATGAGATGACATATCCTAGACCAAGAAATCAAGCTAGCCATCTTTCTAATTAATGCTATTCATGGCATGGTTATTGGAAAAAATAAAACACTAAATACAATCAATTAAAGATAAAACTAAATTTTTTTTAAATATTCAAATAAAATCAAAATGAAGTTTATAAATTATGCAAGATTGTTTTTCAGAGTTGAAGTTTACGTGTCAAAACAGAGGCAGTGTATACATTAAAGAAATGTTTGGGTGAAAAAAAAACTATAATTTTAAAAATATTTTTACGATATATAAAATAAATATGTGAAAGATATTGTTTCGTTTTATAAAAAAATACTCCTCCGGTCCTTATTATAAGACCCAATTTGACTTTTTATTTGGTCCTAATTATAAGACCCCAATCCATTTTATCTCTTATATTTATGCATTTTTTTCCAAGATAATCCTCCTAATAATGATAGTTTTAGCCAATATACTTAATTAGCAAGGATATTTTAGGAATGACAACACTTATTTATTATAAATAACTAACTTAACTTACTTTCTTAATCTCCTCAAATAAGTCAATTGGGTCTTATAATTAGGATCGGATGAGTACTTTTTAAAATCAGTAATTGGTATAACGCCAAATACAGACATGCGTACACGGATATACAAATTTGTTCCCTCCAAAACTTTCATGCCTCCCGCCATTTTCTTGAAGTTCGAATTGACGATGAGTTCCTAAATTCACACAGCTATGCCATTGGCACTGAGAAGCCCTTTTCTTCCCCAAGAGCCCTCTGTATTTCGATTTTCGGGAACCATGACGAAACACCAAGACGACCTCGATCTCGATCTCCTCCTCTCCCTTCAAGACAGGGTTTTGGAAACTCCTCCGACTTCTCCCTCACTCCATTCACCGGGTACGCCGTCGAATCCTCATTTTTTACATTCACTTGAGGAACTATTCATCCGCGCTAAAAAAAAAAAACTTGGATTCCAATTTTCGAGTTGTGGGTCCTCATGTATATCTCAAATGGCAGGTTACTTATCCGACGATGGCTCGCCCACGCAAAGGGAGACGGTTGATATGTCGGTATTTAGAAATGCTGTTCAGGATTGTCTTGAAGACGAAACCAAAGCATATAAAAAACCTGAGAAGTTGAATAGGCCGGTGAACAAGAAATCAGATCATATCGAGGTCGAGAAATTTTCTGGTCTGCGAATAAGGTCAATCGATGTTGGATTTTAGCTGTTTACCCAAATCGTATACATCAAATATATGATATACAGCATGCTCTTAGGTTCTAGATCTATCAGGCAGCGCCTGTGACTGTAGCTTCATAATAGATTCTATCTTGTTTTTCAATGATTTAGGCATTCTAAGCAATGATGGCAAGAGAACATAATATGGGCTGCTAATTTTTTTCACATACAGGAACCAATCGGTAACCTCTGCAGAGCTCAGGGAACGCTTTTCAGACATTCGTTTTGTTCGGCTACCAGTAATCAAGTAATCTTCTTTATTTTGTGTCCTACTATGAAAGTGATCTTGAAGATAAAACTGGGGTTGCTCTATAACCTGTTAATGTACTTTTGGCATGCAATATTCTTCGCGTCGGCCTCAAACTATAATGATTCGGATTCAGGAATTTGATGATAGGAGATACTATTTCTGGATGTTGGGCGACGGTTGGAGTACTGACAGAGAAAGGAAGTCCCAAGACAAGTTCGACAGGGAAGAGTTTCTGTATATGGAAAATTGGGAGTTTGGATGAAAGTAATATTTCTCTTTTCTTGTTCGGTGATGCTTATAAGAGGAACTCGCAAGAACATGCAGGGACGCTCTTTGCATTGTTTAACTGTTCAGTACGCAAGGATGCTATGGTATTAAATTATAATGAATCAGTGAAGTACCCTTTATACTGGTTTGCCAACCGTATTTGGACATTTCATTTGTTTTTTGCAGGGTAATGGTTTTTCATTGAGTGTATATTCCCCAAGTCAAATTTTGAAGATAGGAACTTCTATTGATTACGGAGTTTGCAAGGGAAAACGAAACGACGGGATGCCTTGTACGTTGGTTGTAAATATGTAAGCAAATCAGTACTTCGGTTGATGCAATGGATACAATGTTCTTTGATTTTGTCAGGGAAATTTGGACGCTTAGAACTAAGGAGATACGCCACATACCTTAGATTTACTTTCATGCCTGTCAACCTTTTAGAATATGCTCAATTTTAACAAAGAAATCTTGGTTACGCAGAAAAGAAATAAGTTACCTATAAAACTAGTCTAACAAACCTGTATCGTATGCTAAAAGAAATTTGGCGCTGATCTAGCCCTAATCTTCGAGGGGAGGCCGAGTTTTTTTTATTTTTATTTTTTCAGGAAAGCAAGGAATGACGTAGCAAGTGTTAATAGCATATCTAAATGTCGTTGACTTCAGTTGCCCCTCTAACAGTAAAACCACCCCCCCCCCCCAAAAAAAAAAAGAAACAGAAAAAAGCAGATCAAGGTTTTTTGGCTCACGTTTACTCGTGTCATCTCTTTGGCTTTGTTTGACGCTGATCTTCTTTGCCATTTCAGACGTCAAGGGATATATTGTAAATATCATAAATCGGTAAGCAGTATCGAGTCCTTCAATGTTTCTTGACAATATTATTCGCAAAAAGGTTATGCATTTACTTAACTGCCTCCTATCTGCTGCTATCTTGTAGAAATCATCAAAAGAGTACTCCACAATGAGAACTGAACTCAAGGGAGGGTGAGTGAATAGTGATGAGTGTTTGCTATTCTCATCATCTTTTTGTTTGTGAAATACTCAAAAGTTGCTCGATTGATTTCCCTTAATTATGTGTACAAATGTGTTTTTATTAACAGGAACTTAAAAACAGCATTTAGGCCTAGGGATTATCTCAAGTCAGAAGGAATCTACTTAGTTGATCCTGTTATTGGCAAAACAAACCCAACGAAATCTCAGCCACTAAAGTTGTTGTCAGTGGATGCTCTTAAAAAGGCATTGAGGTTTGTTATACTTAGTGCAACTAATTACCTGTTTTGCAATATTTGCTGGTAGCCCGTAGGCTTTGATTTTCACTGCTTTTGACTTTCGATGCCATGAATTAATTTTCATCTCTATACCAGCAATGCTGACAAAGTGACAACAAATATGCATTCGCAAGGGATCAGATTTCTTTCAGAGGTCACAGGTCATTATTACACGGTCTTGTGCTTTTATGATAGCCCCATGCAATCGTGTTCTGAGCTACTTTTTACTTCCGATTGCAGGCAAGCCTGACTCTAAGGCAGTGAAGAGAAAACAAATGATGCCAAATGAGCAAAGCAAGTGCATTGATAAGAGGCAAGTTGCGAATAAGATTTAAGTCGATCTCATTTGTCTGATATAGTAAGTAGTACTAGTATACATGGTCTGTGGAAGTATGCTAGTCTAACTAGTATCTTATCTGTCGCTTCAGGAAAGCGTCGTCATTAAACGAGGGATCCCCTGCAACAACATACGGACACTTAGGTGCCAAAAGAATAAAAGCCGAAGGGCAAGCATCGGCTGATAAAACCACAAGGGGTAGTGGAAAGATGATCGAATTAGACCTTGTTAGTTCAGATGAGGACATCTGAGACTTCTGGTCTGAGCACAATCCAGCTGATTCTGTTGCTGAGATTTATAGTATTGAAGAAAATTTACTTTCTGATTAGAAAACGAAGACTTCTGCAGGATGGTAACTGGTAAGTGATGGTGTAATAGCGCAGATCAGTGGACATAGAAGCTCAACACGTCGGGAAGGGCTGTCATTGCTGCAAATATGCTAAATGCGAGGGCGGGGTTCAAATTTTGGGATTGTCATGTTTGGTTCAGATGAATTCAATTTTATTCCTTTGTCCGGGGAATGCTGATTACCACAACTGGACAAATGGGGACTGGTTACCAAGTGTCGTTGGTGGTGGTATGTGCATCCTTTTTGGGAGTAATTTTTGTTTGACAAAAACACTCCTTATACAGCCCCGAAATGCTCAACAGGAATATTATTTGATTAGAATTGCACTTATCTCTCAAATATCGAAATGTTTGGTTGAAGTTTGCGAAAGCATTGTAAAATGATCCAATGAGGCAACGTATTGCTTTTATACAAAAGTTAAATTTTTTTTTTTCCAATTCAAACAATTAACAAGCAGTTTAATATTGAGAGAATTGTAATTAGGTTTTACCTAAGGGAATTAAATATAAAAAGGTTTTTTGAAATCATAAAATTATTTTAAAGTTCTAAGAGATTTTTTTGTAATAAATTTTATTTGTTTAATTATTAAATTATTTTAAAAAATTTATATTGATAACTAAAAAAACAGTGGTTGACAATTTAAAATATAATGATTAATAACTATTACGGTTAGTTTGATAACTTATGTGTTACATTTTGTGATATGTTAAGAAAATGTGTTGTTAAATCAGTTGTGATAGTTGTTAATCTTTGTACTTTAGTTTTTAAGTTGTCAACTACTACTCTTTTAATTGTTAATACAAATTTAAAAAAAAGGGTGATTTAGTAATTAAACAAATAAAATTTATTGTAAAAAAGTTTCTTGAAACTTTAAAATAATTTTATGATTTTAAAGGATTTTTTTGTATTTAATTCTCTTTGGTGAGACCTAATTGCAATTCTTCTTTTAATATTTATACTTAATATATTAAAATCCTAATTATGAAAAACATTATTAAGTACTTTATTTTCTTTTATCATAATTATTATACTCGTCCGATTTTTTATCTCTATTCTTGCATTATTTTTATTCAACTAAGACGTGTTGAATATAATCATTTCATTTCCAGCTATTTATTAGGGGACAAAAGCAAAGCAGCCATTTGCGACTTTTATTAGCGTCTTTCTCAAATTATCCGCTACTTCTTTTCGTCGACACATGGCTTTCTCCTCCAATAATAACGCCATGATTTTAAATCCTACGGATAAAAGAGGGTATCCAGAGCATTGAAATTGTTGAAATCTAAGATGGGTTTTGCAGCTCAGCTAAAAAAAAAGAAAAAAAGATGGGTTTTGCAGCAAGTCCTGAAAATGATGGGTAAAAATTGGATTGAAAATTTAATATCATTGATTGTTTGGAATTAAATAAATTCGTATATATGGGATTCAAAAATACTACTCCTCCGGTCCTTAATATAAGACCCAATTTTTAAGTTGGTTTTGATCCTAAATATAAAAATTATTTCTCATATTTATCAATTTTCTCTAAATTACCCCTATGGATACTCCCTCAATCATAATCAAGTAGAAGAGGGAAAGAGGTATTAAGAAAAATGATTATGGTGTTTTAGGAAAAATGTGTCACTTTTCTTGTAATTAATTAACTTACCTAACTTCTTTAATCTAATCAAATTAGTTAAATGAGTCTTATATTAAGGACCGTAGGATATTAGAGAAGGTGGTACCCATCTTCATAAGATTAACTATTTTCATGTAATAAAAAAGTACTCATTAAATATTTCTTTTCAATTTCAACCCCAATCTTTACTTTTTTATTTTTAAAGCTTCTTATCAGGACCTAAATGTTGAGCAAGAGGATCAAATTCACCGTCCGAATATGATTTGGCGCAGGATCAATCGTGAGTGGTATTACTATTACCCCATTGTCACTCTATTTTTAAAACTAAAACTAAATGTTCTTCCACTATGGATGGAGCGATGAATTCCAAGGATAAAAGAAATACTCCCTTTTGTTTTTATTATAAAATTTAAATAATTAATTTATAAATAATAAATAATAAATTAAAATTAATTATAAATAATAAATATGTTAAAAATATATTTTTATTTTCAAATATACCTTTATAATAAATAAAAAAATGAAAGAGAATATGTGAAACAATGTGACAAGAGAAAAATAATTAAAAAACATTAAAAAATATATTAAATGTTAAGACAAATCCAAATTAAAATTATAAAATAAATCATGTTTTTTTTTTTGAAATTTAAAACTTATAAACGAATGATTGTTTTTAAACCAAATGAATAAATGATTTGCCACCTGAGGCAGTGAGGCAAGAGATGGTAAATTTAGACGCGTACAATTGTTTTTTTCCCGGCAACTTCTATAGAAATACTGACGATGATCCTCATATCGATATTCATAGTGATGCACAATTTTGATTGGCCATGACTGGAACATCCAAGCAGCTTCTCTGAGTACCTATATATTTGCTGAGCCAGTGACTCTCAATTGTGAGTTTGTGACTTTTGGAAGCAATCGTGTGGAGTCTCTTAATCCAGCCCCTTGCTTTGGTGCGTCTATTTTTGCTTTCTGCGATGCTGCTTTTTAATTTAGGGTTCACGGTTCCACTACCCACTTCCCCTTCGTCTCGTGCCTCCTCGTAACCTGCTCATCTTCGTAGGGTTTTCACGATGCCTGTTTCTTCGGTTTGGGACATATTCGAATCAATTAAGTTGCTTCTTGTATTAATTGTGCCGTTTTTTGTGTTCTCTTCCTACAACTCGCACTGAGCAAATATTTCATTTCTTACTTGATTGTTGCTTATTGAATACGTTGGTTGTGGCCGCTGTGGAATTTAATCCGGGTAGCGTCCAAAATGTTGAATGCTTATGGCGTTATTTTGACACGTCTACAAAGTTCTTCTTGACGTTTAATTTAATTGTTATATAAACATTTTACGATGCGTTATCAATTTCTTTATTTCTTTTTTCTTTTTTGCTAATTTGTATCTTTCATGAAGCTCCCCTTTTTCATCAGTTGAATGCTATTGATTTTATGAAGGAATCGAATTCGAAGGTCTTCGATCGATCATGTTTGTTGTTAATATCTCCCTTTTTCCCCCCTAATCAGCACCAACTCTGCGTTTATTTGGAATTTCCTGTCGCTCGATGGACGACGGTGAAGTGTTCTCGAGCCCCATCGTGGGCGAACTTCCTAGCAGTTGCTCAATGGATAGTTTCTTCGAAGAACTTCTCAAGGAACATGCTTGCACTCACACCCACACTTGCAATCCCCCCGGCCCCGATTTTTCACATACCCACACTTGTTATCATGTGCACACCAAATTGTCCCCGCCCCTGCTGAAGACAAGGCTGGGACTGATGACACCGCAGAGTCAGTGGAAAAGAAATCAAAAAAAACGTCCTGTTGGTAATCGTGAGCAGTTCGTAAATATCGTGAGAAAAAGAAAGCCCGTGCTGCGTCACTGGAGGATGAGGCTGTGAAGTTGAGGGCCTTGAATCAGCATTTGATGAAGAAGTTGCAAGGCCAGGCTGCTTTAGAGGCTGAAATTGCAAGGCTAAAGTGCTTGCGCTTGTGGATATCGGGGAGAATTGAAGGGGAGATTGGTTCATTTCCATATCAGAAATCAGCTAATTCAAATCCACCAAATCCAAGCTTGTCTGGTTCTTATGTGTTGAATCCTTGTAACATGCAGTGTAATGATTTGGCCTATTGCCTCCGTCCTGGAGCAGAAGGAGAGACTACTGAAGGCCCGCAGCTAAATGGGCAAGGGTTTAATGGTTGTGAATTTGAGAGTCTCCAGTGCCTAGCAAGCCATAATATAGGGCTTAAGGATATTCCTGGTTGTGGAGCTGGACAGACAGTGCCTAAGGTCAATTCTTCTACAGAAAATAAAAGCAAAGGTGAAGCCTGTTAACTCTTTCATTCTAGATTGAATTTGTTTGTTGTGTGTGTGTGTGAGAGAGAGAGAGAGAGAGCACTTGAGAGATGCATGATTTGCTGTGTGGGGTGACGGACCAACTGCCTGTTTTTGGTTTGGGTGATATAGTTCAGGGCTATGAAAAATCAGTTAGTCCTACTGGAATCCTTAACGTATATCATGTCAGTATTAAAATTCCTAATAATTGTTATGCTATGAGAAAATGGTAGAAATCCATTTGAGATAGTTTGGTCACGTGCAAGGAGGGTCTTTGGATGTGCCGGTAAGAAGAGTTGACCAAACAGTATGGACTCTTCTAAAAAAGAATAGAAGAAGGCCAAAGACAACACTTAATGAAGTCATTGAGCTCATTTTTCAATTAACAGTATATCCAAAGATTTGGTTTTGGATAAAGCTCAATGGTGTCATGTGATCTATATAGCCGACCTCACCTAGTGGGATAAGGCTTTGTTTGTTGTTATACTATGTGTTGATGAGTGGTTGCTAGATTTTTATGTGAGGCAATCTTGAATTTCTGCAGCAAGGGGAGATTTAGAATAATCGCTAAAGTCTTATGAGTTAGGTGCTGATATAATAGTACAGCTAGTAGTTTGCATGGTTCCTTGGCTACTTAAGATTGATGACTGCGATCATATATTGCTGGAAAACCTTTAATAGGAGAAGAGAGATGTGAATGAGCATCTTTCTTCCTAACTTCATTAAGTTATCTCTGATGATGTATCCTTTTCAATGTTTTGGCGAGTATTTTTTGTGAATTGGCATGCTAAACCCTTTAGCAGTAGTCTGATATGTTTGATTGCAAATTCTTGGGCAGTATTCTTTTCTAATGATCATATCACTCTTCATTTTTTAGGGGGAACCCGTGCCTGTGCCCAAGAGCTGGTTGAAGAGCCAATTTGATGGTAGTTCTCACCGTCTTCACAGTACATAACGTCTGCCAATAACTCATTTACAGTTGCAGCATCAGCTGTCCATCAGGTCAATTTGTGGATCTGATCTTCATTTTTCGTTTGAAAAATTCTTTCCTTTCTTTTTGGCCCCCATCTGGGTTATCGGCTTGGGATGGTGTTATGAGATGGAAGATCTAGCTCTGCTGGGTATGCCTAGATTGATGTAGTTCAGTTAATCTCATATCCCACGTTGATGGTTTGTTAGGCAGAAACAGCAGTGGATCTGTAGCCAGCAGAGCTCATGGCAGAGACGGACTTTGTGTTCTTTTATGAAATTAAGTTTCTTTTCAACTCTTAGCATGTCTTTTGTGCCTGGATCCCTTGGGTGGTCGTGATTTGTGCTTAACGTTTCATGAGGATGTTTTGGTGACGTTGCACACTTTACGAACTCTGGCAGTCTGGCAATTTCGATAAGATGGCGCTTGTTTCATCTTTCCATACTATTTCCTCGGAACAGGAAGGACACAAACTTCTTTGTTTAATCAGAAATCTGATTTTTAAGTGAAACAAGGAAGGTGGCTTGATTGTGTTATGAAGAAACTGTTGTCCTCTAATTGGTTTTTGCATATGGAAATTTGCTGTCTGCTAAAAGGCAGGCACATTAGTTTACTTTGTTTGAGAATAAGGAGCCTGCTTCCGGAATCCGTACTGGGCAGACTAACGAAGGATTGAATATGGAAAGAGAGACACATCTGCCTGTTTCCTGGTTCGAACACTTGGATTGATGGGAAGATGAATGACCCTGTAAGCTATTGGTGAAAGTTATGTGAGCATGAAATGAATGGCAAATTTTGAATTTTATATTTTGCTTCTTTCAACTCTGATCATATTTGGTAGACGCCATGTCTTATGTCTATGTTGGCCTGTAGAGAACCTGAAAAGCATTAACTAGCTTTTGTTTAACAAAACTAAAATAGAAACGTGTTAAATTAGTATTCTAATCACTTCTTAAAGTAAACAATTTTTTCTGCCCCGGATCTCCAATCAATTAACGACGATTCGTTTGTTCCTCTCAGCCAAAATGTTTGATCATCTAACTTTAGTTTAAATCTTCAATTTTATAAACTGCTTTTTAGTCTAATTATTATTATTATTATATTTCAGAGACGATCCAATTTACTACCTCCGTTCGATTTTTTTTTGGGTTCTAGGTTTTATTTCATTTTAAAACTAGTTAAAAGATGATATATTTTTAACCATACTCTTTTCTTACTAAACTATACATAAATTATTATAAACATCCCTACAAGGTTAGAAATATTTTAACGAGACCGGATCCCCACGACATTTGAGGCCATCATGAGAACGCATACAATGAACAAGATAATTCTGCCAACGGCCATTGCAACTGAGTACGATCATCAGGTCACGTTGAATTTTCCTTTGGCCAACAGAAGTCGGGCACAATGCAAATTGGATACAAGTAAAAACGAGAATACAGATCATTGCCTCTGAACAAGGTCTATGCGTAGTTCTCGCCCTCAGCAGTCCACATGTCGTCGTCATCACCGTCATGGTAAATGCTCTCGGCCATTTGCCAAACCTGGAAAGAGTTGTCTTCAGCTACAAGGAGATCACCCTGGCTGATTTTGTTCCACGAAAAGTCTGATATTTTCCCTTTGTGACCTCCGTGAGAGAAGAGAAGCTCAGGCGGCCCGTCGTCCCCATCTCCTTCTAACTGCTCATCCCCAACTCTGTTGTCATGGGAAAAAAATCGAAATTTACAAGGTTAATTTCTATTATTGCGCACGTCTCTGCCATGAATCAATGAACGTGCATGTGACGGATGAAAGAAACAATACAGTTCGGAAGAGTCCGTTATCTTTTAAAATACCTGTTAAGGTCCCACACCATTAGCCTTCTATCAGCACCAGAAGATGCCAACACGGTCTCATGATTAGGATCCCATTCTACTTGAAATACCTCATCTCTGCACACAAATTAATAGCAAGCAGATCAGCACAGATAAGATCGATTTTTCCTCGGCTATGACTCAGGAACCATGTAATAAAATAGTATCCAAGGAGATCAGTTTCGACCCATAACACAATCTTGACATGGGCCAATGACAGGGTCATAGGTCTAGAGACCCCAGAATTAATGACAATTTGACAAACCCCACGCATTAGAGGGGAGATGGCCAGCGAAGCCCTGACACCACCTTCACACAGTTCAAATAACAATAGGCATAACGTGTCTACAAAGAGCTGCAGAGGAATTCGCTTGCATGAATATATTTTGCCTATATCTTTTATTTTTTATCTTATGGCGGCCAAATAACAGATTCATTCCATATAACAAAATTGCAAACAGAAAAGAAATTCTGGGGCAAGGGCGGCAGTTAACCCACACTGGTTCTACAAGCCAATATCATGCTCAACAATAGAAAGAAATGGGGAGGGGGCACTGGACCCCACCGACATGGCACATCGCATTACTGCTAAACTTGGCAAGTTAGTCAGCTACCTGTTCTCAGACCAAGAAATCCAATGAAGACTGAAACTGAGAACCTT